>NW_026623938.1:166029-185870 GCF_030028575.1 Malurus melanocephalus | reverse complement strand
GAGTGCAGCAGATCTGACAAAAGTTCCATTTATCTCGTGCTGATTTCTGGGTGTAGATGAAGCACTCCAGATGTTGAGATCMTGATCTCCTGCAGAKATTATTTTTTTCTGGGAATGGAGAATACAAAAGATAAAGGTATATTAATTTTACCAGAAACAGAGGAGGTTTTAGTCTTCATGCTGGGCATCTCTCTCAGCAGAGTTCATGGTACCACCTGTTTAATCATTTAAAATACCATTTTCTGATGTTGTGRTATGGTAGCAGTGTTTCCTGTGTARTTTGGCAGTTGTGGRGAAGGAATTGCTGTCACTCCTGGATTTTGTTTCCTACAGAGCAGAAATCTCCTCACAYGTGGGCTGGTGCTGGCAAAATCAGAGTCAGAATCCTCCCAGCCCCAAAAGAAAGTTGATGTGGAAGTTCAGGATGGAAAGAGCTCTTTGAAAGGTGCTTTCAGGGAAGGTCTGTGCCAGGGGAGGAGCTGAGCTCTGTGTCTGGGTCATCCTTGACTAAATAAGTGCTGGGACAAGTTTGTCACCACTCTCAATTTCCAGCTGTCACTGCCAGGCTGTGGTTTGGCTCGTTCCTCCTCTTGCTGACCATGTGATGGACAATCTGAGATCTGATTTTCCAAGGGTTCTAAAGTGTCCCTAACCTATGGGGAAAGAAGTCCCTAATCTGTGAGGAGAAAAAGTTGTCTCCTGCAGTGAGGAAACCTTATTTACATCTGGAAACTGTGCCGGGTTGGAGGAGCTGAGATCTGTCTCAGCTGTGTCTCTGTTTGTGGCACTATCCTGGCCCCACAGAACCAGGATAAATCTCATTATTTAAGGATGGATTCCTGGAGCCTGGGGAAGCTGGGATGTGCCCAGGGAGGTTCCCAAAGCTGTTCTGGTACCACCAAACCAGGATTGGCTCTGGACCAGAGTGGGGCAGTCACACCCAAAGCTCTGCTTTCCTTATGTTCTTCCCTGTTTAGCCTTCCCAGATAAAACAGGAATATTGCCCAGGAACAGGAGCAAACTGCAAGCTGCTGTTTGGGTTGATTAATTTACGAAACTTGTAAGTAATTTTCAGTAATAATTACCCAGGTTGAAAATGATTAAAATTCATYGTCAGCTGCTTCTTACAGTCAAGCTTGTGCTGCTTTATGTGGTAGGTGGAATAATTTCTTGTAAGAGCCCTTTTAAAAGCTTTCTCCAAGAGATTAGCAACTGTCATGGTTATTTCTGCTGTTCTCCTTTTCTAATATTTGTGTTTCTGCTCCCACTTCTGCATTTTGGGACGATGATACCTCGTTGGGAGTGAAATGGGAGATAAAGACTGAGCACAAATGTTTTGTTCCAGGAACTYCAGACTTCCTTGAACTAATTAAAGTAGCTGTAGCTCATTAGTGGAGCTTCAATTTGGACCTGCTGCACATCATTTTGTGGGGTTTTAATCCTGGATTGTTTTTAACTGAAGGGCTTCTGGCAAAATCAGAGCTGTTTTCTCACAGTGCAAGAATTATTTGGGTGATAGCAGTTGGAAAATAATCATAAATGGGTTTTCTCATTACAAATTGTGTGTGAAGTTAGAAATTGTGTGTAGAGGCTTTTTATGGGGGCTTGTGGAGTGACACTTCTTGTATTCTGAAGTCAAACTCGACTGAAGCAGATCAGAGAAAAAGAGGAAAGTTTCCCAAACTTTCTCATTCATTTCCAACTTCAAAGCATGAAAGAATGAGAGGAAGGGAAGGGTGGGACTTGCATTTTGTTCTCCATTTCTTGAAATACACGTAGGTCTGTTGCAATGGAGGTTTTATACTTTCTGCCATACATTTCTAAGATCTGTACTGAATTTCCCTTTTCTGCCCTGATCTCCTGGAATAAATTGRCCTCCTGACCCTGCTGGAATGGGGGGAAGGAGCCTTACACAGATTTCAGGAATTTGGGCTTTTTATGATCAAAAATAGCATTACTTGAATAACCCAGTATCAGCTGGGGCCTGATGGTTATTCTCTCAGGTGATTTCCTCGTGGAATGGGTAACCCTGTGAGTAAAATGATTTTCCTCACCCCACTGATTCAACTCAAACACTAAAATTCATGCTAACCTTCTTGAACAAAGGCAGAGAAGTACTCTTGGCATATTGAGGTTTYTTGAGAGACTTCTGCTGTTTCCCTTTTTTTTTTTTTGTGGCCAGAAGTTTTCATGAGAGCAGCTGTTCTGGAGCCTGGCTGTTAATCCTGTTTTTATTCTTATTTTATTGTTAATAAGGAGGAAAGGAGTGCAGCAGAAGTTAGGGATGCTTCAGCAGCACAGCACAGAGGGCTCAGTTGGCTTTGGGCATGGATGAGCGGGCAGGGAGGATTCTGTTTTATCCAGACAGCTTTGCTTGTATTTCTATGGCAGATTTCAGCTGTTAAAAATAAAATTAAGCTCYATCCAGTGTTTTAAATCTCTCCTCTGAGCTTCAAGGCGGGGAATGTTGTCTCTGTGGATTCCTTTAAATGACAAGAAAATTTTGATCTCCACAGAACCATGAAATCATTAAGGTTGGGAAAGGTCTCTTGAGGTCATAAAGTCCAACCCTGGGCTCAGCACCACCCTGGCACCATTAAGCCACATCCCTGGGTGCTGTATCCACGCATTTTTTGAACATTTCCATGGGTTGTGGTTCCACCCTTTTTCTGGGCATCCTCAAGACCTCAGGCTCCCTGGTTGGAAACCATTCCTTGTCTCCTGTGGCCTTTGGCATCACAAAACCATTTTCTTGAGTGTGCTCTGTTGGACCATCTTACTCAATCTGATCAACTCTTTTTGCCTTTTTGGTTTCTTGCTGTTGAATATTGGGTTGAACAGATTTGGGGCAGTGATTGATTAATTTTCAATATTCCAGGGTGCCCCAGAGCCAYAAAACAATGAAGCAATACAGAATTTGGAGGAAACAGCCCAGGTTTCATTGGTCAGTCAGCTCACGGAGATAATTTCACAGAAAAGAGCTGTTGGTAGAGCTGGCAGCTCCTGGGGKCATCTTTTATCAGGACCACCCTGAGTTCCTCATCTCTGCACTTTGGAGCAGCTCGGTTTTTAGGGAAGATTTTTAAGGAAATTTTGATTTTGAGCTGTTCTGTTCTGACAGCATCCATCACTGTCTGTGCTAACCATTCAAAATAGGTTTGATTTTTTAAAAATCCACCCCCAAATCCGTGAGTGGTGTTTATTGGCCTGCAGCCCTTTTGTGTTACTGCAGAGGTGTGCGCTGCCTCAGCCCTCTCAAGGGAAGGGTTCCATTTGGTGACATTTCAAAGCATCTCACATCTTCCCCATCCGTGGGGAAGGCTGGATGGAGCTCAGAGCACCCTGGGACTGTGGAAGGTGTCCCTGCCATGGCAGGGGGTGGAAGGAGGTGAGTTTAAGCTCCTTTCCAACCCAAATCATCCACTGATTCTCTGATCTTTTAGCATAAGAATTTGTAGCATTTAAATTCCAGATTTCACCTCTTCCTGAACAGCGATGTTTTAGTCAAACTGGAGTCTTTTCAGGACTTCTTCCAATCCCTGCCAATGACAGGGACACCTTCCACTATCCCAGGCAGACCCAAGCCCTGTCCAGCCTGGCCTTGGACACTCCCAGGGATGGGGAAGATGTGTGATGCTTTGAAATGTTAATTGTGTAGTCTGGGGCTTCATTTCAGCCATTAGACTGGAAGGATTTTCTTTAGCTCAGTTACATCTCATTGCAAACTCTTTGGTCAGAATTAACTCTTTAACAGATGAGACAGAACTCAAGACAGTCACTGTGAGATTTTTTTCCTGGTGTTTTGGAGAAGTCCAGCACAGATTCCATGGTTGCTATAACCATTCACAATCAGAAAGAGAAGATGAGGGTTCTGCTGGCCATGAAGGATTTCCTGAGTTTATCAGAACTTTCTGTATCTCTGCAGGGTTTGTACCAAATGCCCTCAGGGTCACGGATTCTCAGTGTACTCAGGATCTGAGTCAGGGTCTGGCTGCCTCAGCCCCACGGGAGGTGTTTCATAAACTGAATTTCCATGGAGTAACCCAGCTGCAGAATGGTCTGTGACCCATGGAACATTCCCTCCCGTGTAGTTCAGCCTCTGATGTGATTACACTCTTCAGCAAACACGTRCGCTGGAATTCTCCTTCCGAGGGAACTTGGCTGTTTGCTGTTCATTGTGAGAAAACCTCTCAGGGAAGCAAATGAAGTCAAAATTTGAATCCACAGGCATGGGGACAGATCTATTTTGTGCTGTTTGCTTCCCTTACAGACTTGTATTTATCAGTTGTTATTTCTATTTGGTTCCTTTTGCAGATAACTTGRACCTTGTATCTCTCAGAAAAAAAATCAGAATAACTTCCCCAATACCAGAATTATGACTCAAATGATGAACCAGACGAAACAATACAGAAAGGTGTTCCTTTAAAAGCAGTTATCATCATTGGGTAGGTTAATTGTCATATTTTATTTGGGTGGTGCTCCACGAACTCAAGTGTTAAAAGGTTTTTTGTGGAGTGTGTTTGCAGCATCAGCTCCTTGGGAAGAAGTAGGTTTGAAGAAGTTAAGTAAAAAGGAAATGTCCCCCAAATAATATAAAGTTGATGGTTTTATTGTCTATGTTACGGATGGAATTAGCAGATGTCCAGAGCACGCTGGGAACCAGAGAATGGTTTGGGATAGAAGGGACCTTAAATCCCCTCCAGCGCCACCCCAGCCATGGCAGGGACACCTCCCACTGTCCCAGGCTGCTCCAGCCCCAATGTCCAGCCTGGCCTTGGACATTTCAGGGATCCAGGGGCASCCACACATCCCTGGGCATCCTGTGCCAGGAGAATTTCTTCCCAAAATCCAATCTAAACCTTTCCTCCTTYAGCTGAAGGCCATTAGGGCTCAGACCGGTGTGAACTCTCTTGGAAATGTTTCTCATGGGGGATGAATTCTTGGAAATTGAAATGAGCAGGAGAGGCTGAGCATCCATTCCAAGGAAAGGAAAGAGCTCTGTGGAAACAAGAGCCAGGGCAGCACCCAGGCACAGGGAAAACCCATCCCTGGTGTGGCCCCACAGGAAGGTGGAGGGAGAATTTTGGTTCTGGTTGAGGGTTTGTAACAAATGGTGGTGATTTGTCAGGGTTAGGGGTGTGACAGAGCAGCAGGGAGGGATGTGATGGGCTCACTGTGCCCAGGGAGTGTCTGTGCTCCAGGTGAGCCCCTGTCACCCACCCTGATCCCAGCTGTGTGTTTTCCTCACCAATTCCAGGGATTTTGGCAAAGTTGCTTTAAGGGCAGGCTGGAAGCACTCAGGCACTGGGATGTGAGCAGGCTCAGGGTGTCTCGGAGCTGTCAGAGGGATGTGTGCATTTGGAGCCCCCCAATCTGTGCATCTGTTGAGCAATATTGTGTGAGTCAGGGCCATTACTCATCCTGCACACGGGGCCATTTATAGACCCCTGCCAGATTGGAGGCTGACAGTGTGGTGGGATGAGCAGCTTCTCCCATGCTGGCTGCAATGCTGATTGTTAAAAAAGGCTTTGGCAGCTCCAATTATTTGCCAAATCTAAGTCAGTTTCATTTCTGAAGGGAGAAAGTGTTTTATTGGCGTTAAATTAATKAAATTGCATTTTAAATGCAATCAGAGGTGTCTGTATCTGTATTTCCCAYGAAACTGGTTTATTTTAGGGCAGCAAATGTTCATAGGTGTGTGGATACAGAGCTGAAATCCTCAACCAACCTTTTCCTGCGCCTGTTGCGGCGGAGGCTGAATGAATTCAGAGAGAGCTGATCTCTTTCAGGGTTTTTATTTTTTTTTTTTTTTTTCTGATGAGTTGTATTGTGGAGGAAATTGCTCTTTGATTTCTGCCCTCTTCAGCAGCTGCTCTTCTCGCTGAAGAACTGCCCGCTCAAGTGCCAGCAGCAGCTCAAGATCAGCCTGGAGTGTGGCTCTGCTGTTAATCAGGCTCTGTTAATTTGCATCTCACACGGAGCCTAATCCGCTGCCTATTGAAACCACTGGGAAAATTCTCTTTGACCCGGGCAGGCTCTGTAACAACTCAAGCCTGGGTTTCATGACTGAAACAACTGAAAAAAATTCCCCAATGGACATGAAAACTCGGTGGAATCACACAGCTGGCAAATGTGCTTGCGTTTGCTTCCACCAAACAAATGGGTGATTTTCAAGAATGGCGAGGTTKAAGTGCTGGCGGTGTTTGCTGTCACTTTGAAATTCACACTGTCAGCTGCTYGCACTGGGGTTTATTTTAGAAATCATGAAAAGGTGAGGCCTCCTCCTGCCAGCTGGAATAGGATAGGACTTGTCTGATCAGGGGGGAAAAAATGACTCTGGGGAAATGAGAGGCATTTTTATCCTGTGCAAATGGATCAGCAGAAGGTGGGGATTTTTTATTTCGTGGCTTTTTCCTTATTTCTGCTGCTGTGATCTTTGTGYTGGCAGGCAGGGCAGCAGCTGAGGGGCTGGGGATGCACAGGGGGTGAATTTCCTGAGCACAGGAGGAGCAGGAGCTGAGCTCTGGCACTCACATGCAGGAAGATCAGCGCAGGGTCAGTGATCACACCCTGCCCTCAACGTGCTCACAATTCCAAGGCTCCTGTTGGATCTGGCAAGAAAAAACAGAATAAAGTGTTAACGGTGCTCTGTGCACCTTTCACGGAGCTCACGGGACTGAGATGAGCTCTACAGACCATAATCAAATAAAAAATCCCAGCCTGTGATGTGCCAGGCAGGTAAAAATATTCATAACATGGAAAAGATGATGGTTCTGGGGAGTACCTGAAGGGAGCCAACAGGAAAAATGGAGAGTCTATTTGTAAGGGTGAGGAGTGAGAGAAATACTTGGTTATTAAATAGAAAGAAAACACTTGTGGAAAGCAGTGTATCCCACGTACTTCGGTGTTTCTGTAATACAGTGTTGGGTTTTATATCTTCTTTCAGGTTGTGGTTTGATGGAAACACAGTTCTATGCAGTGTTTTATGGTTCTRAATTATAAAATCATGCAGTGTGGGYACAATTGAGATAAATTTTGGTTTTGCTGCCCTGTCAGCATAGAAGTTCTTTATAGAAAAAAAACCCAGTTTTTGCAAAAATAAATTTTGTAGAGTTTTAATGCAGATGGCAGAAGCATAAAGGCAGCAAGTCTAGGAGTAACCTGTTTTGTTTTGTTTTTTTTCAGTTTTTCTTCATCTGAGACACAGAGGAAGGGAGTCAGAGTTGGTATTTGGAATTTGAGTTCAGAGACTGAGCTAACAGCAGGAGATCCTGATAAGGGCAGTGAACACAATCAGGATGTACAGGTGCTGCTGCAGTGGCCTGACAGCAGGGCTGGTTCTGGCCAGGCTCTGGAATCAGGRAAATGTGTGACAAGCAAAGATTTGGGATGGAAAAAACCTTCCTGTTCCAGGCAGAGAAGATAAATCAGGATATCAGACACTCTCCGAGATTATTGGATTCGTACAATGGAGTCATCAAAGACAGGTTCAGTAGGGGATGCTCCTGCAGTCAGACAGTTCTGAAGGAGAAATCCCAAGGTTTCTGGGAAAATAACTGAGCAGGGGAGGGCAGAGAAGAGGGAAGGAGCCAAGCCCTGTAGGAAGAGCAGTTTGCAGTGTACATTAATGATTGGGTTTAATGATTGCCATGGTTGTAATGAGAGCTGGGATCAGCTCAGTCTCCAGCTCTGGAACAATCACCTGAGGCTCTTTCATGGCTGTGTGGGGTAAAGATGCAGTGAATGCTTTGTGCTGGGGTGGGAGAGGGGCTGCTGGCTGCTGTTTACACTCAGACTGGTGAGATACTCTGGGAAGTGATGTCTTGGCAGAAATAGAGCAAGAGAACATGAAGGAGGACTGTAGCTATGGACTGTTTTTGGCTTTGGTTGGTTGGGTTTCTCAGTGTTCTTGTTTTGGTTGTGTTTTTGATTTTTTTTTTGCTGTTGTTTTGTTGTGGGGTTATTTTTTTTTGTCTTATATCTTCGAGATGTAATTTGAATCAGCTGTAATTTGGATCCCAGAATGGTTTGGGTTGGAAGGGACCTTAAAGCCCATCCCATTCCCACCCCTGCCATGGGCAGGGACCCCTCCCACTGTCCCAGGATGCTCCAGCCTGGCCTTGGACACTGCCAGGGATGAGGGAACCCCTCTTTGCTCATCCAACAGACTTTGGGGATGGTTTAGACACTTCTGCTGGTTTTATGAGATAATTTGTAAGAATTTCTGCATTTGGTGCTTCAGTTCTTCAGCCATTCTGTTTCCTTTACATTAAACTTTTACAWATTTGCATTTCATGAATATTTGCCTTTAACAATGCCAGAAATTGTGTTTATTTTTTAACATTTCCACAACTATTTTCATCTCAAGTTTGTTAATGAGCTTGCTAATAACCCATCAATTGGAGCTGTTCCTTGGCATACCAGGCGAGCAAATTAGTAAATCTTGCACTCCTGACACCTTGGAACAATTAATGTTTATCAAGATTGGCTTCTTAACCGTAAATGCCACATTTTTCAGGCTCATTCCTGCTGTTATTTCCATACATAAAACCCAAAGATTCTCCAGGAAACCCTAGATTTTATTTTCACTAAACACTGGTGGGTGAGGTCGTGCTCCTTCCCGAGGTTGTGTTTTTTATATTTCTCAATATTTTAAATAAAAACAAGTTCAGAGCGGTACAACTGAGGATTTGAGCTTGGTGATCATCATGGGAAGATATCTGAGATACTGCAGCACCACCTGCTAAACTTTTAATTTTTTTTTTTCAATAAACCTAAATGGATACATTTGCTTCTCTCAGGAGAGCGTGATCCAGTTGCAAAGAGTGAATATGCCACCATATATGGATGTGATCTTTGACAGGAATTAATACTTATCAGTGAAAGATGAATTTAGGGAGTTTTGTGTCTTTATCCCTTGTGCAGATCAGGGTGAGGAGAGTTTGGCTGCTTGACTCGCTCTGAAATCGTTTGAGATCTGTAAATTCAGCCGTAATCTTCCTATAGGGAAATGTTCCTGTTAATATCCAAAGCCTATTAAAAAGGGATTTCACATCTTTGGAATTTATTATCGAATCTCAAAGATGTGAAACCCATTTTTAATAGGGTTTGAACTTCATAGRCTCTCTGTAAGGAAATAATATTGTGGATGTGCTTTAAAGCTTGTGAAGTACTTTTTTTTTTYCYCTCCCCTTTTATAACAGTTGTTTTAATGCAGTGATTTCCCAGTTGTTTGAGCAGGTTTTTTGTGTCCTTCCTCCCTCCCCTCTTTTGTCYGCCACTGAACAGATTTTTATGTAACAAAAATTTCGTAAGCGCTTGGGATGGTGGAAATCACCAAATCCATTGGAGAGATCTGCTATTTCCATCAAAATCCTTTTTTCCCCCCCCCCTCCCTGCCAATCCCATGAGTACTCGATGGCATTGGCGTTTTTGTTACCGTGCCTCCGTAATAAATTCTATAATATTGGTGATGCACTCGCAGATACAGTAAATAGACCGATTATAGCAACTGCAACTGTGCCTCGTACAGCTTTGGTAATTAGCCATGCTAATTACAGTTGGGATGTGGGCTGGGAGCTGCATGAAAACCGCAGAAATTAAAGCAGAGCCATTTGATGGARCTCTGGTGTTCTTTGGGGGCTGCAGATCTTGGTGAGGCATCAGCTAATTAAAAACACTGCGATGGTTCCCGAGTCAAATATTCGAGCTAAAGGTTACTTTCACACTTGAGTGGTGGATGTCAAAATGAGGGGTTTTCCTCCTTATTTCTGGCCCTTGTAGAATGTAGATGTAAAAATTCCGAGTGCAGAAGTTCCTTGGTTTTATAGTGGGCAAATCCATGATGGTGAAAGGATTTTGTGAAGGCTTTTGCAGTGTGGTCAGTTTGCAGGTTTGGTTACCTAAAGGGGCTCCAGGAGAGCTGGAGAGGGGCTGGGGATGAGGGATGGAGGGACAGRRCACAGGGAATGGCCTTACAGTGMCAGAGGGCAGGRATGGATGGGATWYTGGGAARGAATTGTTCCCTGGGAGGGTGGRRAGGGACTGGGATGGAATTMCCAGAGCAGCTGTGGCTGCCCCTGGATCYCTGGCAGTGCCCAARGCCAGGCTGGATGAGGCTTGAGCAGCCTGGGACAGTGGAAWATGTCCCTGCCCATGGCAAGGGTGTGAAATGGGATGGTTTTTTAGGTCTCTTCCATCCCATATAATTCTTTCTCTGAGACACTTTGAGTCCATGTCCCTGTGGTTCTGCTCTGCAGCCAGGCTGAGGGCTGGATCCCAGTGCTGCCATCCCTGAACCTGTCCTGTGAAACATCCCTGAGGTGTTTCTAGGGTTGTGTGGCTCTGCAGAGCTCTCCCCTCAGCCCTCCTGAATTCTGAATCACTTATCCTCCATTAGGGGATAAATCCTTTCCTCAGCAGCAGGAGCAAGCCAAGAAATCCAGGTGTTTGCAGGGGATTTTGGAAGCCACGGTGACACGGACTCTTAGGGGAGGGGGGAGATGTGGAAATTGTGGTGTTTGACAACTCATTATAGAAGAGAATTCTTGTGAGAATATTCTTTACAAGGAAAAGCATCAGTGCTGGGGCTGTGTCTCTCATGTCCAGTTCAAAACCGTCGGATTTAGGAGACAAAGTCTTCATGGAACAGATTATTTTTTTCTTTTTTCACTGTCATCATGAAGGTGTTTAAAAGAAGTAAAGGTCTCTGCTTCCTGGAAGTGCATTTCACTGGAAAGGGTTGTGTGTTTCCCATGCCTGGAATGTCCAAGGCCAGGCTGGATGGGGCTTGGAGTAGCCTGGGACAGTGGGAGGTGTCCCTGCCATGGGTTGGGATGGGATTTAATGTCCTTCCCCACCCACAGCCTGCTGTGATTTCTGCTTTTGGCCTGGTGGATGAGAGACCTTTCCCCTGTGGGATCAAATCCCACCTGGGCAGCTCTGAGTTGGCTCCTGCTGGAACAAGAAAAGGGATCCTCTGTTCAGGGTTTGGGAAATCTCAGGGCTCTGTGACTCAGGCAGGGTTCAGCCTCTTGCAAATGAGCATCACTCTCACTCTGATTTATCTGTGACTTTATTGTTCACATTGGGGAGAAATCTGCTCCTCCAATCTGGCTGCTGAAATCTTCCTGCCCATTTCCAATGCTAATGCTTCGGTTCTTGCTTCAGATTTTCCTGGGGAATGAATTTCCCAGGGAGCACAATGAGGCTGAGTGAGTAGGAGGGGCAGAGTGAAGGCTGTGCAGGTGGGGGAGTTATTTAGTTGCCAAACTGTCTTTCATGTCTTTTTAAGATTCTTCCACTTTTTTTTTTTTTTTTCAAAAGGACAAGGATATCTCTGAGAAAAACAGAAGGGACTTTGCTTTTGGAAGGGAAAGGTAACAATTAAAGTATGAAGACGAGGTGTTCTGCAGGAAAAGAGACAAGTGCAGAAGTGTCTGGGGATGTCTTACAGAACATTGTTACCAAAAACTCTTCAAAAAMACTTCCTCTTGCATCATCCCAGTGAATATTCTCTTTAGAAAACACATACTGCAGTTATTTACAGTGAAAATAGTATATTGAGCAGTCAGAGGGATGCTCCATCCACATGGCCAAAGAGGGTTTTGTTTAATTAATATTTTTAATGCCCTTCCCAGCGCTGCAGATGCAGTTGGAGGTCGCGTTGTTAATTCTCAGCACACGTCACCTCACAGGCAGAASTTGCAGCTCCCCATTAATCAGCTTTGCAACTTTCCAGGGTTTCACTGTGGAAGGTTTAATTTTCCCTGACAATAATTATTTTCTGATAGAATTGGGAAACTGGCAGGAAATCAAAGTTGTTCTTTGAACGCTTCACTGGGAGGTTGGAGAGCGAATAGAGAGAGCCAGAGCAGCTTCAGCCACCTCACAAGGCCCTTTTGCCTGCTCAGCAGTGGGCACAGCAGGACACAATTTTCCATCCTTCCAAAAAATTCATGGATGATGCTATTTCAAGCCTTGTCTGCTGCTGATACAATATTCAGAAAGCTGATAACTCCTGCCTGGAGGAAAAAACATTTCCATGACGGGCTATCACATAAAGAGCACAATTCCAAATTGTCTTAATGATGGTTTCTGTGTTTAGATGTTGTTGTGTGGTTTTCAAATCCTGTTTGTGGAAGGAACGCTCCAAGGAAGAAAATGGGTGATGGATGGGATCAATACAGCAATTCTGTATTTTAATTGTAATTAAAATTAAAGCAAGGAGTGAAATTTCAGTGGGAGATGATCTGAAGGGCTTGAAGGATGTGCTGTGGTTTGGGAAGGCTGTAGGCAGGAGGAATTGCTGGAGGAGCCCAAATTTAGGGTGGGTTTGGGTTGTTTTGGCCAATTCTTGAATGCAAAAGGGCCTCTGTCTACTGGACAGCCAGGATCTCTTGAGAAAAGAGGCAGAGACATAAACATAAATGGTTTTAAAAAAAAGCAGGAAAAAATTGTAATAAATCTAGAAAAGAGTTGATTAAATAGGTCATTATTAGTTATTTGTATTGTGCATATATTTAATATATTACWTACTAAATCTAAAATATTGCACATTACATTATAATAAATTATATAACACATGAATATATTTTTATAACAATAGACATATTTATACTTTATATAAATACTATATTTAAATACTATATGTATATAGTATTGTATATATAAATCAGRAATTAGTTATTTCTGAGTTCTACGCTGGTTGCTTTGTTTTCGTTTCCCTCTTCAATTGTTGTTTATTTGTTTGAGGAGATCAGAAAGCAAATACTGTTTCAAAGGAAGCACTTTGTTGTTTGAAAAAGAGAAATCTTGTAAGAATACAAATCCGAAGGGCAGTTCTCCTCCAACCCTGCTTGAATTGGAATTTTCTCATGACTTTCTACAAGGACTGTGGATTTTTTAGYAATTCCCTGTTCTTGTCACTGTCATGTTCAGGAAGTGAATGTTAAAACAAAAAGCTCAAATAAACAAGAAACTTCAATTTAAGGTTTGAGCCACAAAGCTTCATTTAGCCTGTGATTGAGGAAAAAAATCATCAATCAACATTAATCTTGTTTTTTTGTAAAAAAAATCCCCAAATCAGCAAAAAGATTACAATATTGTGGCAGCTGACTTGGCATTATGATGCAGAAACTTCTGTCATCTGAGGGATTCTTTTAAGACAAATCCCTTTAGTGAAGTGAATTAATTTTGTTCCAGGCCTTGTGCTGCCCATCCTCCAGAAAGTTATTGGGTGGTAAATGCAGAATGCTGGAATTGGTTTCTATTTTAAATATAAAATGCTGAAGGATAAGACAGTGCTGCTATTAAAACCTTAAAACCAAAATTCCAACAAATTAAAACATAGAGGGTTTTGTTTGCTGTTTAGGAATCTTTAGGATCAAAGTCAACCTGTAGCAAAGTGCGGGTGAAAATTTAGAAGAAAATAACAAAGAAACAAACAGAAACCACGTAAAAATCCTTCCAGGGCTTTTCTGCCCTCCTTGCTTCTGTTGGTTTTTATGCAGCTGACAGGTTTTATGGCAGTTTTAATTCAAACCCATCATCCAGGTACAACAGAGGAGTAGAAATCTGGCAGGGGTGGAGAAAAATTGGGAGGCCAGATGGTGGGAAGCACAAAGCTGCAGAGTACAAGCAAAGAGAGAGCTCAAAAGAGATTAAATCTTGTGTTCATAAACAAATGGGCAAAGGAGGGAGTCAGGCCTTTTAAAAATAGAGGGGTATTTCTTCAGAGAAGGTGCACATTGCTTAAAAACCTCATTTTGTCTGTCTTTTTAAGGGCAAGCATCCAAAGGCATCCCTGAATTTGTGCTGCTGAAGGTGAATAAATGGCAATAATTGAAATAAATGAGATCGTGATGGGAAAGGGATTCAAAATCAAAATGGCTCCAAATTGTGGAAATAGCTGGTGAAATTTTATAATATTTTGGTGGAGGCAGTGGGCTTAAGGAAAGATTAAGGGCACATTAAGGATGTTCTAAGGATCATCAGACTTTCTGTTGTGAGGTCTTGAGTTGCATTGAGAGGCTGAGGAAGAGGATTCTTCCCAAAATTGAGTACCTGAACATCCAGTAATGTATTTAGAGTTGGTAATTTTTAATGGAGCCAAACATTTTAAATACAACCCAACAAGTGCCAGGTGCTGAGTCCTTTACCTGAATGCTACAAAATTATTTCAGAATTGTGTAGTTACACCATGGCTGATAATTATGGGAAGGCATTGATCTCCTTGATTAAATAAATAATTAGTTTAGGATAAAAGATGGGGTTTTTTGAGTTTAAGTGGATCATGATGGAAGAAATTAAGTAGTTCTAGAAGTAATTGTCTGATGGAACAGTGGGTGGAATTGGGGAAGGAATTTTATTGTGTCTAAAGCAGTGTTGGGCTGGGGGAAAAGGAGGAAGAAGTGGAGAGGAGATTGGATTGAAAATATCAGGGAACTGGGAGGTGGCAACAGGGGAAGGAAGTAAGCAGCAATTTCATTTCTTATGTTTAAATTTCCTGCTGTGAAATGTTTGAGAGAGACACCTGGAGCTCTGGGGACTTGGGTAAAAAGAAGTCCTTTGGAATGATGAAATAAGGAGCCAGGAAAGAGGAGGCAAACCCAAATGCTTTTTATTAGTATTTATGGGTATTTATGGGCTATAGTTGCTGGATTTGGACCACTGGGCAAAGCTCTCACTCTGGATATTCTCCATAATTTGCCTTGTTCTGTTTATTTCATGATATCAAAATAATTTGGATCTCTGGGTGTTGAGGGCCTCTGGAGGGAAATCAGCCCTTTACACACAGTCTGGATTTTGTTTCTTCTAAAAAGTTTCTGTGTGAGGGTTGCCTTGATGTCTGCAGAGGCATCTCCTGGTGCTGAGCCCTATTGTTAGCTCCTGACAAAGGAAATGGATTTTGAGGAAAATGAGCTGGGAATGGGCCATTGGATGGAGGGTTTGGTTTTGTTTATTGATGGAAGAGGATGAGCTGAGGGAGGAATTGGCACTGCAGCAGGGTTTGATTTCATTCTCACAAAGGCCTTTGCTCTGTTTCCTGTTCMTGATTTTCCTGTGGGTTCCTTGGAGCACAGGAGGAGGAGGAGGCAGCAGAAGGAGCTCCCTGGGGATTTGTTCTGCTAATGCAAGGGATGGATGAGAGATGTCGGATCAGCAGAACCCCCGTGTAATCTCACTATTAAAGCCCAGGGATTTGTTCAGAGCTGGGAATTCATCAGGGGGAAGGATGAGGAAATGTTAAGCTGAGAACAAGCCAGAGAGCAGAGGAAAATGATGCTGCTTTCAAAGCCAAACCAAACAACCAGGTGGAGTTTGTTCTTCAGGTTTTGCAGCCAGGTGGAATGCGATGGCTCTGCCAAAAAAAACCCAAAAAACCAAAAAAAAAAAAAAACAGTCCAGGCTGCTGATAGGGAAAATCAGCTTGAATAAAGTCTTCCATTGATAAGTGGAGAAATGTGTCAGCAGCCAGTTAAAATGGGAATGTTCCTGTAGAATTAAAGGGATGCTGGTGTGAAATGCAAATGCTGATCATTGAGTGTAGAATATGACCCTGACTTTGTAGGCAGAGCACAAAATAACTCCTTGGATTTACTCATTGCAATTCTGATCTGACAGTTCACATGGAGTGATGTGATGATTGCTCCTTTTTCCAAGGCAACGTCTCCACTTCTCCAGAAAAAAGCTTGAAACCAACCTGAATTTGTCAGGTACAATTCCTGGTGAAAAATGTTGGGATTGATAATGAAACGTGAAGGAGGTGCAGGATTTAATATTGCAKATATTAAGCAGGATTTCAAAATGATTGAAGGAGTATGTAATGTGGAAACATCAAATTCARCTTTTTGTGGAGGGATCAGAACCCAGGGGGTTAAACCCTGATAGAATTGAGGAAGTGCAAAGTGTAAGAGTTGAACAATCAAAACTGTCCGAGAATTTTGTTTGGAGTTTGGATCAATGCATTACTGGGATGAGGAGAGCTGTGTGTGTACGTGAATTGGCTCAATGAGGTCCCACAAAATATAATTTTTGGGAAGCAGCAGACCGAAAAATTGGAAAATTGATGTTGCAGCTTAGTTTGGAGAAGAAGTTGTGCGAGGAAATGCGGTGTTTCTGTGGGGCTGGTGCTGAACAGAAATAACGACCTGCACTGCTTTTATTGGGACAATGAGCAGATTTTCCTGGGTCAAATCCCAGCAGAAGGCTGTGCTTGTCCCTGCTGTGCTCCCAACATTCCTGGGGGAATCATTTGGCTCAGCTCCCCAGCAAATTGGGGGAAACTGAACTCCATAATAACCCAAAGGTGGGGTTCAGATATTGACATAGCCCTGGATTTCCAGCAGGACTCGTGTCGTTGGGTGGATTCTTGTGATTTGTCTTGAGAATTGAACTTCATAAGGAGCAATTATTGAGGATGCAATTAGGGATACTGGGGAGGAATTCCTGGCTGGGAGGGAGAGCAGGCCCTGGCACAGGGTGCCCAGAGAGGCTGTGACTGCCTCTGGATCCCTGGCAGTGCCCAAGGCCAGGCTGCATATTGGAATTGTGTGCAGATATCCAGGGTGAGAGCTTTAACTCTTGAATTAATGGATAAAATACCCACAGCACTTGGCAAATAAAAATACTTATTTTGAGATCTGAGTGCACAGCTGAGTTTCTGCCTCTGAACTCTGATTTGGGGTCTGTACCTGCATCATTCCTCAGCTTTCCTTGTCTGCTGTACCCAAACATGGCTCAACCCAGCCAAAAACCTGCCTTTTAAAGAAAATCCATGGGATATCATCCACTGGCCCTGGATATTTCAGAACTACTGGGCTAGTTATTCAAACTCGTGACATATACAYGAGGAAAAAAGTAGGAGTAAAAAAAATAATCCCCAAGTTGGATCATGTTTTGTTAAACTAATGGTTTATTAGTGACACATTACAGGAAGTTCATTTGTTTAAGATGCAGTTATTAAGTGTGACTCCGTGTCATGAAAAATAGATGAATAGCTCTGCCTTAAAGCAGCTTGAACTAAATGGATTAATCTTGTCACTTCCTCCTCCCCCTCTCACTGGAATGTTTTAATGTGTCTGCTGTGAATCTCTTCCTTTTATTTATTTAAAATAATTTGATGTGATACAGCAGTCACTTGCTGTATTTTCAAACTCTCCTTTTCCTTTCCAAGGTGCATCCCTGCCTTTCCTCAGTGTCCAGTTCACCATTCTGATGGTCACTGGGAAATGTCCGTGCTCGCTGTGGGGAGGTCACTTTGTTGTGTTGTTGCCTTGATGRGCAGTTTTTAATTATGAGGCAGACACAGTTAATGGGATTAAAGGGTTTTACTTTGGTATTTAATGGGATCCCAGGTGYACAGCTYGACAGGATGGAAATAAAGCTGGAAAATGCACTTTTTATATACATATATACTGTACCTATTTATATACATACATATTATATCCAATTTTATAGACTTCAGTAGTGAGCAGATCTAGAATTCTCAATAAATTCAGTCATCTTCCCCTATTTTAAAGAATCCCMCCCATGAGGCCAGAGCTCAGTTCACACAGTGATTCCCACAGAGAAGGCTCCAGCCAAGGCTGAACCCTCGAGTTTTGGGACAGCCTGGGCATCACCGGCCTCTTATTTGGGATTTCTGCCCGGCAGGACCCCAAAACTGAGCTGGAATACCACGTTACAAAAATTCCTGGCATGTAGGCAAAGGGTACAGGGATACATTAAGGGTACAGAAATGTCTTAAATATATAAAAGGGTATATAAAATTAAAGGCAAAAATCATCAGGAATCACTGTGAAAAATGTTCTTTAATTCCCAGTATGAACCACGGGAGGTTTCGTCCAGGAGAAGGAAAAGCACGTCCTGCTTTTCTTTTCTGAATGGGAATGGTGGGTTTAGCCCTGTTTTGGGACCTCAAAAAAGGAAAAAAGGCAATATTTGAATGCAATCTCTCCTATTGTTACAAATGTGGTATCTGGACTACCCTGTGGGTATCAATGTGGGTCTGAGAGCTCCCGGCAGCTCCTGATGTGACAAAYGAAAAGAAMACCYCAAAGCAGGCAGGTGGGAATGTTTTATTCCCACAAATTCTCCCTCACTGGGAAGTCCAACRTTCCAAACTCCAGATGGGTGGAAAATCTCAGTAAATGGTGCAAGGCTGTGCATTAGCAGATTTGTAAATCTGGTTTATATTTGGATATTTCCACTAACATTTTCCTCACATCATTGTCAGRCCGTACCCATCTGGAACTAATGTGAAAATCCAGAGGTTAATGGTCACAAAAAGATGACTTGGGCCAATTAACTGGAATATTTATAAGTTCTGTCTCTGTGTGAGCTTCGATTATAAATATTATTTTCACTTATCTGGTGCTGGCAATAATAGCAATGTTTTAGCTATTAAATTATGAGCATAATTTACATAACAGATACAAGTACAATGGAAATTTGGGAAGATTGCTGTTCGTCAAAGGGTGTCTATTCTCTAAAGCATATTCTTTTCAACTTGTGAGGAAAAAAATACAGATTATTCGAGGCACATCAAAGCTGTTGTAATCTCTGTGCATGGGGATTTACTCTCCTTTAAAGTTCCTGCTGTGGAGCTCCCTGACTTTGTCGGGATCTCTGACTATTTGGATGTTTAGAGCAACAAAACCATGAATCATTCGCCTTCCATTTGCTCTTTTTTCAAGTTTCATTTGCAAGATCTGAAGSAGCAAATTAATTGGATGTAGGGATTGATTTGGAAGTCAATGTCACGGTGACAACTGGCAATTTGTACAACTTTCCCAAGTGCCCTGGTGCTGAAAGTTGGGAAGTTTCTCCTCCTCTGTTATGATCAAGATGTGAATTGAGAAGGATGGGGAAGGAATWTGTTGGATTTGCTTTTCTGCTGCAATGGGTGGAGCCACATGTGTGGAATTTGCAATTTTTCCTGTTTTTTGGAGGGAAGGAGGGGTTTGCTTCATCACTTTGAGCCTCTCAAAGCTGATCCTCATCAGATGTTCTCCAGGAGACAGGAGTTCCACTGGGCTCTCTCCTGTTTTGTAGCTGTTAAAAKGTTGAAAACAAAAGGTCTCAGCACTGGCAGATTCCTGTGGGTAATAAAAATCTAAGATTTCAAGGTTTTTACTGAAGCACTGAATTAAAGAAATGGGTTATTTTAGTTGCTTTTTGGTTATTTTTGAATTTTTAAATGAAACAAATGGGTTATTATGACAGTTTGGGTGGAATTCCTGAACCTAGAAGAAATCATTCAAGTGGGTGTTGGCATTCTCACTTCACCTTCATTGGTAAAAGGGTGCAGAAATCTTTTTCTGTTCCTGCTATGAACAAAACATTAAATTGTGTTCAGGGAGGAAAATACTCCATGGATGTGTTGCTTTCCATTCTCTGCAAGTGTAAATGGAATCTATCAAGCTGGCAGCAAGTGTTTCTTCATTTTTAAAMCAAATCTTTGGGATTTGAAGTTGTTGTTCAGTGTTTTGGGAAATGCAAGGGCTGTGTTTTRTTCCAAATTATCCCAATTTGAGGCCTTTCCTTAATGCCAAGATGCATTAACAGAATTATCAGAGATTCGTGGAATCATTTAGGTTGGAAAAGACCCTTAAGATCGAGTCCAAGCATAACCCAACCCTGCCAAGTCCAGCACTAAACCACGTCCTTGGGGTGGTCATTAATAATGTAAATATTCTCATAACTTYTGATGCAGAGCTGCAAAAGTTTTGCATTTCTAACCAAATTAGGAACATCTCAGCTTTCTTTGGTTTTTTTTTTTTAGTATCGCTGTTTAGAATGGATTTTTGGGCCTCATTTTATTGTTGTGATGATTTATC
>NW_026623938.1:68254-165536 GCF_030028575.1 Malurus melanocephalus | reverse complement strand
TTTGTTTTAAATTTTATTTTTCTTTTGGCTTTTCCAGGCTCATTGCAAGTTAATCATAGTATGTGGTGGGAATTACCTGGTCTGATTCTTTGATTTATCTTGATCCTCTAAGGATAATTATCGTGAACAGTTTCTCCTTTTGAAATACTTGTTTTTGCTGACAGAAATTTACTGCAGGAGCATCCTGTTTTTKGTACAGGTGGAGCACAATAGACTTGTAGGTGTTGTGACAATGTAGAGTAGAAAATCATCATTTACCAGGAGGGAAGGGGAGGATTTTGGGAGTTCAAAGCGCATCATTTGTCCCTCAGTGTCTCATCTGTGTCACCCTGGTGACAAAAGCAAGGAGAGCTTCTCCTGATGCTTTGGTTGCTGTAATTGTGACTCGTGGCAGGTGACACCTTGGGCTGTCATTTGTACCATTTCTGTCAGGAAAAAAAAAAAAAAACCCAAAAATAAACCCCATAAACTCAGAATTCCTGAAATGAGAGGAAGGAATTCTGGAAAAATGTTTAGATCACAAATGTGTTACTTTACTCTGTTACCTGTTGATTGACTGAAGAGAACAGGGGGGGAATAAAAGCTAAAAAAGCTTTAGATAACAGGGATTTACAGAATTGATAAGGTTGGAAAAGACATTTAAGATCAAGCCCAAGATAAACCATATTCAGCACTAAGCCATGTCCTCTGTTGCCATTTCTGAACCCTTTTGAAAACCCTATTAGAGAAAATTTGCATCTCATTAGCAACCATTGACGTGAATATTCCTTAATTTAGTTTTTTTTTTCCTTAATCTAAAATAAAGATGCTGAGCTGGGGGGAGGGKGGAGTTGTGACCTTTGGTTCATTTTCTCCTCCTCTTCCTCACTCCTGTGGAGCAGCAGTTGGGGAGAGCAGCAGGAGGGAGGGGTGGGAGGTGAGGGGAACAGGAGGGAACAGGATCCACGCAGGGCTCAGAGCTGTGGGGAGGATCCAGCAGCTTGGCTGGAGTGCTGGGGCTGTTCTTAACTCACAAACAGGCCAGAGAAATGCATTGGATTCATTAAAAAAAAAAACCCAAAAACAACAACAAAAAAAAAAACCTCCAGAAAACCCAACCAAAAAAAAAGCCCCCCAAAACAAAACAAACAAGCAAAACCCCATTTTTTTTTGTGAAGGTCCTTGCCCCAGATCGGACTCAGAGCAGCTCCAGGGATTGGAGGTGTTGGGAATGGCAGCTGGAATGCAGTGACCTCAAGGAACCTCCTCTCTTCCCATAAAATGCATTTACAGCAAACCAAAGCAGCCAGCTCAGCACTTCTGCCTCTTTATCTAAATGGTTCTATCAGCATCTATCAGCCCCAGGAGGAGTCATTTTTTTAAAAATTCCCTGCAGCTGCTGTGATATTGCAGGGAAATGTCTGTGGAACGAGGAATTAGCATTTGTGTGAGAATGGCCATTGACTTCAGCAAGAGTCACAAACCAGCTCGTGGTGCTTTACGAGGTTGTTTGAGGACAAAAATGTGCCCAGAAATGCAGAGAATATTCGGGTTTGTGGTTGTGGCAGCAGATAAATAGTGAAGAATTCTTTTCCTCAGAAATGGCAAAATGGAAGAGGTCTTGTAGGATGGAACTGTTCTGAGAAAAATTGGGAGTGGGTAAGATGGAAAATGGGTTTGTCTTTAAAAAGGTTTTTGGTCAAGTGATCAGGGAATTGTCCCCTATGGATATCATTCATCTTTCTGGTGGGACTTTGAAATATATTTTAGAAGCCCATTCCTGTTGGATAAATGAATTCCACAAACCAAAGCCTTCCTTGCTTGATACTGCTGGGGTTTGTCAGAGTCTGGTGTCCCCAGGAGTGTCCCTGTCACACTCCCCTTGTGGGAGGGGATGGATTCCATGAGAGGATGGGATTCCATGACAGAGGGGATGGAGTTGATTGAAGGAGGGGATGGATTCGTTCTTCCCTTGGGAGGACTCCTCTGGCAGATGGGAAGGATGAATGGGATCAGTCACTCCAAACAAGAAGCACTAATGAGTCACTGAAATGTTTTTATTTCCAAAGCGTGGATGCAGCACCACCCATTGTAAAATTTGGAGTTGTCAGCTCAGGAAGAACAAACTGAGGCTGGGATTTTGTTTGAGAGATCACAGAAAACAAGCAGGAATTGAAATAATCCTGGGGGATCCTGGTGTTCCTGCTGCCGGTCAGAGAGGGACAGAGCCTTTTCTCTGAGGAAGGAATCCTTTTTTGGATTCCTGGACAGCTGGAGGGCGTTTTCCCAAGCCTAGTGAAATCTAGTTAAAAACAGGAAAAAATATGTTTGGAATAGAAGTTTAGGCCTCCATATCTCATATCTCAAAACTTTAAAAACTGTTGTGCCTTTGGTTTTTGCTGTTTTTCTGTATCAGTGGATAAAAAGTGATTTTTATTATGGGGCCCTGGCACAGGTTTTGCACTTTTTTAGCTGTGGCTGCCCCTGGATCCCTGGAAATGCCCAAGGCCAGGCTGGACATTGGGGCTGGAGCATCCTGGGATGGTGAAAGGTGTTAAAATTATCTTTAAGGCCCTTCCAACCCCAACCATTGTGTTATTCTGTGAATCTTTCAAACATAAATTGGGACAAATACGCTCAATGACAAGGCTGGGCGAAATTCCTGACAAATACCTTATTTCATAATCTTCACGTCGTGAATTTTTCCCTGTTTTTTTTTTCTTTTTTTTCCTTCTAAAAATGAGCCTTCCTGATGTCACAGGCCCTGTCCCATGTTGTCCCTGTGTGACCTGCACACCTCTGTGTGCCAGCAGCTGCCTCGGGCCGTTTGGCCTCTAATTAGGCAGCTCCAGTAAYGAAGAGAATGAGCACGAACAGAGGGTTTGGTGCAGCTTGGGAGGTGCCAATCAAGGMGCAGACTGACATATTATGGCATTTCTTTCAAGGCTGGAGACAGATGAACTGAGAAGTTGGTTGCAGAATGATTTCTCTCTCCTCCTACCCTACAGAGCTAAAGTATAGAAATTTCTAAATTAGGCTGTGGCTGTTTGATGCGAAGTATGAATGCATTTTCTCCCAGGTCATTGGATATTCTTTAATATAYCCATWATTTTTATGGAATYGTGGRATATYCTGAGTTGGGAGGGACCCAGAAGGRTCATCCCTGGGAGTCTATTYTAGAACATCCATAATCTTTAGGTTAAATGTCTTCTGGTSGTTCCTCATGAGTTCCCTGGGATTTCCCAGCCCTGGGTGAGGGCCCTGTGCATTAACAGTGGAGTTTTAATCCCCTGTGCCACTCCAGCTTRGTTAAACTGTTATATTTGATATGTTCTGTTTAATTGTGTTTTAAATGAGCTGAACTCTTGAGTCACTGCAGGATTTATTCAGAATATTTCTATAAATAGCAACAGCTGTGCAATAAGCACAGTATTTCCTCTCCTGATATTAAATGTAAATGTGCTGTTTGGCTCGGTCAGCTGGAACATTTCCTTGGTTCATACAGTCTCAAAATGTGATTTAGAGTGTTGATTCCAAGAACCCTGCTGATTTATCAAGTTTTTTTCATTTGTTTTTGGTAAGAGGCTTAGCTGCTGGCAAGTTTAAGGTATGAACTTCTGGCATCAGAGAACATCAAAATCCTCCCTTGCTGCTGGATGATTTTAAAGGCCAAAAGGGGTTTAAAAGAGTTGGTTTTCTCCAGAATTGTGGTAGCCCATTGTCTGAAATAATTTCTCTTCAGCCTGCTTGGAAAGMAAAAAGAAACTCTGCATTGCACCAAATGAGAAATGCATAATTCTCTCTGTCATCTCTATGGAATTGTAGAGAAGTTGCAAAGAAATGTTGGATGCTGAAATTTGGGTTTGGCCTGGCAGGTGGGCAGCAGGTCCTGAAGCTCTTCCCCATCTCACTGTTTGCTCTTCTCAAGATTTCCTCKCAGCCCAGAGCAGGGGTTGAGATCCCAGCAGGAAAATGATACCACACTCTGAACTGAGCTCAGATCCCTCACATTTCCTGTGCTCCACGAGCAGCCCTGTTCTGGGGTGGGTGTGATCCCACAGACACTGCTCCAAACCCTCTGGCTTTGTTCCAGGAGGGGAATGGGAGGAGTTTTGGGGAGAGAAGGAGGTTTGGTACCACCTGAGCTTTGGCCCTGGGCTGTGCCTGGCTCCTGGAGCTGCAGGATCCCCCTGGAGCTGGCTCTGGCAGCACAGACTCATCTTTTGTGTGTTGTTGTGACAGATAAAGTTCAAATTCAGCTGCAGAGGAAAGGTTTCAGTTCACTTTTCCAAATGCAGTCAGCAATCCCCCCTCACCTGGGTTATCACCCACATCCTGTAATTCCCAGGGCAGGATAAAGGTGTTTGCCACAAGCCCTTTATCCTCATGGTGCTCTCAGCTGAGAGGAATTGATGCTCAAACTYGTTCTTCTCCTAAAATCATGGAGGCCTTTTGCTCCGGGCCATAGATCAGAGAAAACCAACAGTGAATCAAAGCTGACAGGTGAGAAGAAATCATTTCCAATTCTCCCCATCTGTAGGAACTCTCTGTAGAAGGAATTYGCTGAATGCCATCCGTCAGATTTTGTTTCTTCAAAAGCCTCGTTCAGAGACGACACAATGCTGCTCCAAATCCGCYTCCTCCCGCTTGCCCATCAGCTATGTAAATGTATTATTATTTACCATAATGTAATTCTAACTCCAATTAACTTATAATTAATAAGCACTTGACATTTTCGGARTGCTCCAGGATTAATCCTCTCCACGCGCCTCTAAGTAGTTGTTGTTGTTAAAGATGAGAGAACCAATTTTCAGATGATTYGTGTTTATTGAAATGAAATCTGTCRCAAGGGGGGAGGAAAAAAGGAAATGTGGTGAGGGAAATGTGAGTGTTGGTGATGTCAGAAGGTGGAGAAGCAGGAATTTAAGTGGTTTGGGGCTGTGAATGAGCCTGGAGCAGGGGAAGGTGGGATGGAGGTGGTGCTGGGAATTTCCAAGGTGTTGTGCAGGATTTGGGGTTTGGGGTCTCCAAACCCTCTGKCTGGCAGAGGGGACATTGGCATTTTGTGTTGGGCTTGGTTGGAGAGACTTCAATAGGACTTTCCTGGCTGGGAAAGTCCAGGTCAGGAGGTTTTGCTGGAAAACAACTCTGGAAGCTCCTGGGTGCATCCCTGGGCACTCCATAGAGTTATGGAACATCCCACAAGGACATTCTGGGATTTGGGAATGCTGGGAATGCACAGCACGAGGGATCCCTGGCTGGGATCACCCATGGCCTGTGCTGGGGCTGCTCTGCAAACCCAGGGCTCACCCTGATTTCAGTGTTAGGGTCCCATCTGTGTCACTGGGTTGGATTTAGCTGAATACTTGATAGCTTTTGCAGCCGATATTGTAAGATTTTTTTACAATTATTATTATTTTGAGGGGATAGCTGTACTGTTTGCTGCTGTCTATGCCCTCTGGTGCCTAGACTTCCACGGGAAATGAGTGCCCAGTGTTTGTCCTTGCTTTGGGACTCCAGTCCTGCCTCCATGGGCTGTGCTGCTGAGTTTGTTTTCATCCATCCCAAACAATGGATAAATTATAAATGTCGTGATAAATTTTCTCCCCTGGACTCCTCTGTGATGTTTTTTCTGTTCCAGCTGCTCACCTCAGTGTTTTGCTTTGTCCTGGGCTGGCTGTAGTGAGACCCTGATGTGGCAGCCCCCACTGCAGTGGGAGTCACTCCCTGTCCCAACCCAAGGACATTTCCTCAGTGTCTGGGGCATCCCCAGCTCCTGCAGGACAGGCTGCAGCTCAGTTCCTTCCTGGATAAAATCCTCCTTAKTCTCCTCCTGTCCTTTATTCCCTGGAATTCACTGATCAGGCACAAACATCTCATGGAGACACAAGAGTTGTGGGCAGGTTCTGCTGCAGGCCAGAGCTGGATTTTCCTTTTTTTTTTTTTTTTTTCTTTTTAGAATGTATTTGAGATTCATGCATCACTCTGGGGCTTCTGCTGCCTCCTGTTTGTGATTGCTGGTTTCTCCAGAGATGGTGCCYAGCTYTYCTGTCAGKCTRTGTCACACCCAAWGTCCTCTGCTGCTCCTTCAATCCTYTTCTTTCCCACCATTAAACATCCCAGGAATACACATTTCTTTCCCTCATCTCTGTGAAGGAAAGACCAAACCACAGAAATCATTGCATCTTTTAATTGAAGTGGGTGACTTTCCAATTTTTTTTTTTTTGGCCAGTCTACAATTGACAAATCAGTTTTTCCCAGAGCCTTAACTTGAGAGRCCAATTCATCACTCGGACATAATARGARGGGGGGRAAAAATCCCTCTTATAAATCAATTTTAACAGGTCAAAACTGTAATCCTTTCACTTTTTCATTCCTTGCAGATATCCCATGCAGCTGCTCGTTAAAAAACAAACAAGCAGCTCGCTATTGACTTCAGTCAGTATTAGATAAGGCACTATCTATGCATGAGCAAGAAAATTCTTGCAAGAGATGTGGAATATAAGACGAGTAGATTATCTCCCATGCAGAGTTATTTCTCCCTTTAAATAATAACAGATTAGCGTGCCAGCATCCAAATCAATAGCTCMAGTTTAACTTTCTCCCAAAGTTCATGCAGAAAACCTTTCAAAGATTTTTTTTTTTCTGTCGTGCCAAGATAAAATGTGCAAGCCACCAGCATTTGGTTTCTTTAAAAATAGTGCTTTTATCTTTGTTTTGTAGGACTTGCTTAAATTATTTGTATCCTTCGTGACAACAGATGCTTCATTTATGAACTTGTCTGAAATCCATAGATTTTGTAGGGGTTTTGATGTAATTCTTTTCATGGAGAGTCCCAAATAGATGTGATATAGTAAATCAACCTCAAAAATCACCCCCTTTCTCAATTAATGTTCAATTAAATTGTTTTAAATTTTAACAACAAATCCACTAAATTTGGAATGTTTATAGCAGCACCTAAAGGTGAGTTCAGTGCCTGGGCAGTTACTGCTTCCTGCACTTTAGGTGTGAGAGTTTCCATTAAAAAAAATAAAAAAAAATCCAAGTTGTGTTAACAAAAGAAAGTTTTAAAAAAATTATCAGAATCCTAAAGTAGAAGTTCTTTTATTGTGAGTCTCTTGTTGCTGTTTTATCTTCTTATTACCTTAAATGACTTCAAAACAACAGCAAGAACAAAATCA
The DNA here is from genome assembly GCF_030028575.1 of Malurus melanocephalus. Taxonomy (NCBI): domain Eukaryota; kingdom Metazoa; phylum Chordata; class Aves; order Passeriformes; family Maluridae; genus Malurus; species Malurus melanocephalus. Next base: position 158,376 of record NW_026623938.1, on the reverse strand, counting down.
GCAAAAAGAAACCAACTCCCAGAAAGGCCCAAACAACAAACCAAAAAGAAAGTTAAAGATTTATTTGCAAATGTTTTGGTTTCTACAGTAGGGCTAAATCTGCACTTTTTAAAACTCCAGATGAGTAACGAGCTGAAGGTCTAAGTGGGAGCTGCTAGAAAAGTAAATAAATTAAACAAGCCCGAGTTCTTTAATTGTTGGATCTTCTCTTTTTTCTTTCCTTGGTTCAGTAAATCACTTTTTATGGCTGGGGAAGATGCAGAAATTTACATTCTATACCAAAAATAAGCAAGAAGGACTAAAGGCAAGAATGAAATTTCCTTTGGTCCTCTCCTCCTTCTCCCCCTTTCCTTCTCTTTAGAGTCACTTGATCTGATGGAATCCTTTGAAATATTTGAAATAGTGATTTGTAGGAACCTTCAGCCTACCCTAGGAAAAATAAATTAATAGTTGGACAGCAAAAAGGAAAATAATGGGATGGCATTGATTTCTTCAGTAATGTAATCCTTGCGTTGCTCTGTTTTGGTCACAAGAAGCTGTTTCAAAAGAGGASAGGCTGCAAAAACCCCACCACAATCAGAGTCTGACCCACAAATCATTTCATGGAAGGGACTCCATCCTGTGGATCCCTGGGGAATTGGGGGAAGAATTAGCTCAGATTTATCAGGGCTGAATTTCCCAAGAAGGTCACATTGGAAACTTCCATAAAAATTTCAGGCCGCTGTGTAACTTTTCCATGTTTAATTCATCTTTGGTCTCTTGCATTTCTTTTTCTTTATGCTGGGTCCTAAACCTTTCAACTGATATTATAAAATCTGGGCTGCAATGAGTGTTCTGAGCCGGGAACCAATGAGAGCTTGGGSCTGAGATTTGGAAAGATCAGCATTTAATAGTTGTGCCTGTTACCAGCTTTGATGTGGGCACTGAGAAAATAAAGCTGTCTTTCTCAGTGGACATTAAGTTCAGCTTAATGCGACACAGCAGGAGTCTTAAAATCGCAAAGTTTGGCACAAGAGGTCAGGTAAAAACTTAAAAAAAAAATAAAATTCTGAGCTCTGTAAAATGCTGGAGAATTCCAAGGCGTTTACAGCTGGCAATTTGTGCTCACCTGGAGCTGGAGGGATGTCTCCAACACGCCGCAATGAGCCTGTATTTCCCAGATATTAGATGTATAAAATAAGTCAGTGACTCAGAGAAATATTGATATTGCTTACCCAGCTGTGCTTGCTCCATTTCCTACTTCCCATATGATATGTTCCCAAAAGTTACCTTTTACCAGACTTTAAAATATGCAGATATCTGTGGTTTTAGCGCAGATTTGGGCGTCCTGTCAGTGCTTAGTCACGAGTGAGTCCAAGACTAATTGCCTTTTCTAAAAATAATGGAATGTGCACCAGAAGGGGAGGCTCTGAGGGCTTGTTAAAACTCTTGCAAGCAAAAGCAAAAGTTTTCCTGCAAGGAGCCGTGTTCAGCACTTCTCTGATGGGTGCTGGTTAAACAGAACATTTCCCAAACTCCGCGATTTTTGCGTTTGTTTGGTTCAGAYGGATCTGCAGAGTTGTGCTGTACAATTTCAGGGCTGCATTGGCATTGTCAGGGATGTGCTGGGTGACAGCTCTGATGATGGGGTGACAGAAAGATGAGCAGCACTTTGATTGTCTGCGAGCTCAGGTGCTGCTCACAGACACAGATACCTGAAATATTCAGCCCTGCACGGAGCTCTTTGCTCAGAATAAAACCCTGGTGCTTTCCAAAACATCGAGGCAGGGGAGCTTCCATTTCACAGCGAGCTCAGAGTGGCCATAAAAGCATCAAACAAAATTAGGGACAGCAGGCTGCGAGGGAGGGGAGGAACGTACTCAGCTTCAACTGGGAAAAAGCAGGGGAAGTAGAAATTTAATAAAAGGGTTTTGTGAGCAGTGAGGGAGGTGGARAAACCTCAGTGTTGTCACTGCAGAGGTGAGAGAGGAAATGCAATGTCACCTGATTGACTGGGGCTGGTGGGGCTGAATAATACCACCAATATCTCAGCTCAAAAGGTGCTCCCTGGGCTGCTGGGGATGGGTAATGTCACCAAAAACAAGAGATCTGAGCTCCAAAGGTGTGGTCCCTGGGCTGCTGGGGCTGGATAAAATCACCAAAAACAAGAGATCTGAGCTCCAATGGTGATCCCTGGGCTGCTGGGCCTGGGTAACATCACCAAAAATGAGATCTCAGCTCCAAAGGTGATCCCTGGGCTGCTGGGGCTGGGTAAAATCACCAAAAATGAGAGATCTCAGCTGCAAAGGTGATCCCTGGGCCAGGGAGAGGAGCTTTCCCTGTGCTTTGTTCTGCAGAAAGAGATGTGGTTAAGGGATGTGRTTTAAACTGGAATAAGGCAGGGATGGATGGGATATTGGGAAGGAATGATCTGCTAGGGAGTGTTTTGTGGTATTTCAGGGTGTTTGGGATTTGGGGATTGATTTGATTGATGCACAGTGAGGTGGYACAGACATATGGATTCATGACAAATGACATCAAATAATGAAAACACAAACGGCTTGAATAGAATTCAGCTATTAAAGCTTGRAATGTCAGATAATTTCATTTTTGYTGTAGTGCAAATTTGCATTTTTGTRGTGCATTTAAGCAGCCGTTAGAGCCAGGCTTAACTCCTCCAAATTCCTCTCTAATCTTCACAGAAGTTGGAAAAGTTTTTCTAAAGCCAGACCCTTGGTCTGSACATTTCTTGTCCGAGTTTTGCAGGGGAAGGCTGTAAATGTTGCCATGAGCTAAAGKAGACAAAGAGTCTTTGGTTGGTGCAATTAAAGATCAGCTTTGTCATAATCATAAACCAGAGACTCAAGGTCCTGGCCACGGGCTGCTCTGTCTTCATTAATAAATTATGATCCTGACTGCAACGTTGAATTATTTGCAAAGGTCTTTTAGTTTCCCCCTCTCTGGAGCGATGTTCCCACTCTGATCCTGGCGAGGGAAAGAAAACAATCCCAGTTTGAGCTCGTCCCGAGGTTTAAATCTGTCAAACCCCATCCTAATGGATTTGGTGTTTCAGGTTTTATTTTATCCTGCTGTAACATTTCGGGACTGTGCCCTTTAACTCCTGTTCCCCAGGAAATTGTCGGGCTGGAGGTTGGGAGCACAGGCAGGGTCAGGTTCTGTGCTCACTCTGTGTGTGATTGGCACAGCAAAGTCATTACAGGGAAGCTTCCAGAACTCCCAGTTCAAAGTTCATCCCCAAAGTTGTTCATCAGGAGCGGGAAATGTCTCCTGAACCCTCAGCAAGGGAGAATTACGGGGCAGAGAGCCATGGAGGTGTCACAGAGGGGAGTCACGGTGCCCAGGCTGGCTGAGAGAACCCTATTTTGGATGAATTTTGAGGGATCTAGCATGGAAAAACTTTCCCAAACCATAATTTATTTTCATTCCACAATTTGGGAACAGACATTGTTAATTTGAGCAAACTTCTGCGTAGTTTTGATGGTTTTCCACTGAAAATAGAAAGGCAGGTATGTGGAAATGGGATGAACAGATGAAAAGTCAGTCTGAGATTCCTTCCTGAATTATTTAGGATATTGACAGGRGGAAGGAACTGCTCAGTTTCCCCCATGTTCATGATGCCAGGTGAGCTGTAAATAYAAGCCCTTCTTAACTCAGCCCTCTGATTTATGACTTCATTAATAAAATGGATGGGATTTCTTTTATTCATTACTTATTCAAATAGTTTGGAGAAAATATATGTTTTAAATCAAATGCAGTGGAATTTCTAATGAAGCCTCCAGAGAAACATGGAGTGAATATATTCAAAGAAATGTCTATATATACATTTCTGGAGTAGTTTAATATATTGGTAAGGAAAAAAATCCATCCCAGCTCACTCATACCGTGCAGAATTTCTAATTCCCTGATGTGATGGATAGAACTAGAGTTCAATTGCTGAAATAAAAAATAATTTAAAATAAAATATGAAGTGTTAAATATAGAGAGTTGTTTTCTGTGGGTGGTACAGTCAGCAAGAGAACTCTTGGGATTATGGGGAGTGTCTGTATTAACAAATCCTGAAGAGGAGAGAGGGAGCACATATAGGATGTGAGGTTTGGTTTAGTTTGGGCTTTTTAATTGCAGTTTTTATTTATTTAAATGTGGCATGGGAGGAGCAAGCAGCATCTCTGTGATCCACCCACTGATCTTGGGTGCTCTTTCCCATTTTCCCTGCAGCTGGAATAGAGCTGGACCAGAAACCAGCGTTCCATGGGCTACAAAATATGGGATTTACAGTTTAAGGTTTGTCTTTGTGTGGCATCCCTAGAGTATGGAATAGCAGGAAGGAGGGAGATGGGATGGTGAAGTTGGATTTTTCTGGGATGGAGTAAATCCAGTTCCTCTGAGTTTCTGGGAAATTTCATTCCAGTGACCTGTGACAAACATTCCCAATGCTGTCCTTTGCTCACATGGAAAACAGCAAAGGAATTTTCATATTGTTGGCATTTGGATTTCCTGTTCCCAGTAGAGCAGAGCATAGTCTGTCTGGAAGGACACAATCCATGGTTTCTGCACGTGGAAACCTTGCTGGGCTGAGTGTGGCAATGAATTTTCCTCTGTGGAATGAGCTGGGATTCTGCTTTCACTCACTGATCAGTGCTCTCCCTGAATTGTCCTCGGAGTTGTGTTTGTGTGGATAACAACCTGTGTGTACTAATTAACAAAATGTTAGGAATGAAATTCCCAAGGGAAATTGAATATCAGAATCAGTTCACAGAAATAATTTCACCTTCTGCTTGATCCCATTTCCGCACTATTAAAAATCCCATTTTTGCGCTATTAAAAATCCATACAGTTTAATTTTAAAAATTTCTGGCACTGGTTATTTTAATGCTGGCTGGAACTCTGTTCWGACACACTGGCAACGAAAAGATTTTTTCAGTGGAGCAGCTAAACTGACTTTTCACCTGGAGAGGCAACTTCAAACGGGCTGCAATTCTATTTTTTAATTACATTTTGGCTACTGAGGGTGTATTTTCTTTGGTYAGACATTAAAGGAGCAGCTTTGTGTCAGCTTTGCTGTGGGTGCCTCCTGTGCTGGAATATGAAAYGGAGCCACAGCATTTTCCTGGGGAGGAAGGAATTCACAGCTGGTTTGCACTGCAGCTTTTAATGAAGGAATGGAGCAATATTTCTAATTCTTTATKATCCCCATTTATGGCTTTAATGGAGAATGCTTTGGTGTTCGGGGTTCCAGCTGGAACCTGATACATTTATGGGTGTGATATTTGTTTGTTGGTGCATTATCATCGCTTGGGGTGTAAATCCCAGTGTGGCTCAACCAAAAGTGCAGGATCCTCAGGGAGAGGATGAAATTCCRTGGATGTGGAGAGGGATTTGGGTGTTTGTTGGAGGGGCAGTGAGGGTGGGAGGCTGTGGGGTGGCTGTGAGGGTTGGAATTTCCTTCCTGAATCCCTTTTGGCAATACAATCTATATTTCTGCCTCATATAATAGTGTAGATGTGATTAATTATCCTGTGTCGGGCTGGGAGAGGGAGACTTTGTGGATATGGAATATTATGAGGATATTGAAATAAGTTTGGCCATCCTAATATGAAATAAGATCCTAAATTATAATCTGGATCATAAAACAATCAAGTTTAGAAAAGCCATAGAGTCCAACCATTTCTCCAGCACTAAACCATGTCCTCMAATGCCACACCCATGGTTTTTGTTGGGATCCACACGTTTTCCATTGAGCTGGAGGTGCCATACAATATTTGTAATTTTGAGGCTGATCCTGCTGGAGGTCAGGATGTCTGGATGGTGGAAGAGCAGAGCTGAAGTCCCCAGGTCCACGAGAGCAATGTGCAGAAACAGAAAGATCTTTCCATTCCCTGTAACGGAGCCCAGGTTTTTAATTCAGTGCAGATCACATGAATTCCTTCATTCTGTGGAAATCCAGATTCCTTTAAAATTCCTTGGACTTTAATAAATGAACCATTAAGAGCTGCACTGAGAGAACAAGGGCACCCACAAGGAAACACTATGACCCATTTTAAAAATCTTTGTTGATTTTTGAAGCATTTTAATTAGTGAGACAGTACAGTAGGATAGTTTTACTACTTTTTTTTRGTGACTGCTGAATTACCCTCTTTAAATTATTTCCTTTTAAATGGCAAAGTTCTTTAAGGATCATTACTTTATTCATCTTCAGTCTGTGAGGGTTGGGCATGGAGTGAGAAATTGGAGCTGAAGGGGTTTTGTGTATGGGCTGATCCCAGTCCTGCACATGCCAGCAGCAGCCAAATCAATTCCCAAACTTTGATTTGTTTCTCAAAATTATTTTGACAGATGGCATGTGCCGGGGCAATTCAAAACCCAACTTTTATGGCCTGTTCATGATGCTCTGTAAATAACTGTGTCGTTTCTTCTGAAGAAATAACATCTTAAAAGATGATTACATCTGGGGGTGCTCTGCCTTGCTCAGTCTAGCACAAATCACGGAGTCTTTCCATTAAACTGAGCCCTCCTGCTCATTGTGCTTTATTGTGCTGCAGCATTGCTTGGAATTATTGTTTCCTTTTGGGCTGTGCCAAAGGGRCTGCTGGAATCTGTGCTCCTACCACCTGCCAGGCTTCAGGCACTACCAGCATTTTTCTTTTCCCCCTTTCTTTCCTTGCTCTTTTTTCCTCTCCTCTTTGCTTTACCCTCTTCCTCTTCTTTTCCTCCTCCTTTTTTTTCCTCCATTTTTCTTCCTCCTGTTTTTCCTCCTTTCCTCGCTTTTCCTTTTTCTTTCATTTTCTTTTCCTTTTCTTTTCCTCTCATTTCCTTTCCCTTGGTTATTTTTTGGCTTCACACAGAATTCTATTAAATATTTGTTTCATCTGTTGTTTATTATCTGAGCCAAGAGGAATCTGTTGGGTTTGCAGCTCCTGTCTGTGTCTTTGCTCCCCATTCCTTCTTTTTTTGGTCAGGCTGAACTATTCTGAGTAGTGACAGGAATTTTCTGGGAAGTTCACACATTGAGGTGTTTGGGATCCTGCAGGGTCTTTGCCCTCACAGATACTCTCTGAATCCAGGCTGTGAAAGGTTTGAATTGTGAAAAGATTCATGTCTTGATTCCCCCTTTTCCCTGGTGAGTCCATTCCAATGTCTGACCGTTCCTTCCATGGAGAAAATTTCCCTGATCCCCAAACCTCCCCTGGCACAACGTGGGGTCGTTTCCTCTTGTCCTGTCCCCTGGGAGAAGAGACAATAAAATGTCCTAAATGATGTCATAAACATTAATAAATCCCTGAGAATTGAACCCCAGCAGCTGCCTTGGAGCACAGGGATCAAAATTGATGCTGGTGACTTTGTGGGGAGATGGGAGGGAGCACAAATTTGAGAATAAAGCAGTTTTAGTCACAGGGCTGTACAATTCCTTGGATTCCTGTTTTRTGATCTGCATCTTGTTCAATCCCCTCTCATCGTGGAAGTGCTCAGAGCATCCCTTGAGGTGATGAGCTGACAATTCCCAAAGGAGGCTGTTATTTATTAGGAGGGGATTCATTTGCATCTGCTGATGGATGGCTTTGGAATTTATCCCTGCCTCTTGTAATGATGCAAATCAACTCTTCTTCATTTGTTTCTCTAAAATCTRATGCAATCCTTGATCACAGATCTGTGGAATCCATGATAATCCCTTTATGTGTCTTGCACTGACCATTTAAAGAYCATAGGAAATTCAGAGTGTTCCTAATTAACTTCTCTAAAACACAGTTTATTCCATTTGTATTTTTTCCTTTCTTATTTTTCCGTGTCACCGTGGCATCCTGTTTGTTCTCAGTCTTTTTTTCTCCCCCTGCTAATTATAGACAGGGGAAATAAAAACCCAACCTTGCTGGAAATTCGTTAATATTAAAATATTCCCCAGATGAGCCTGTAAATCTCTGTGCTGCAGTTTGTTGGTGCCTTGCTCAAGAATTCACTTTTGGGAGTGAATGCAGAGCTGCAGTACAAATTAGTAACCATTTCTGGCATATTTAAATTTCATTTTCAACTTACAAATTGAAACAAAATGTCTGTTTTCGTGCTGAGAGTTGGCAGGGGTGAACTGCTCCGAACTGAAGGTAAAATGAACAAAGGACTTTAAAAAAATTCTGCTGTGACCATGTTCTTTTAAGAAAAGCTCAAAGTTATTTTTTAGTGGTATTATAGGCATTATGAAATATACATCTGACACTGTATAAATACAGCAGTACAGAGGTCTGGTTTCTAAAAACCGGGAATTAGACAGAAAAAACAGGAATTAGACAGAAATATCCTCAAAAAAACAGGAATCAGACAGAAATATCCTCACTAGTGGGACTTTCCAAGATGAGAATTTTGAGTACTATGAGATGAAATTTTGACCCTTTGCTCCAGGTCCGCCAGCTTTTCTTCTGATTAAAAAATGCAAGTTTAATCAGAAAAGATACAAACAAAATAACCCGCCTGAAATTACATCCTGAATTATTTAGGAGGGCGCAGGAGATGAAAGCTGCTCAGGAGTTTCCAGGTTGCAGATAATGCGTCGTGATCGATAAACGAACGCTGTCCTTCCTAACCCCAAATATATTTGGCATCCATTATTAAAGAGGTATAAAATTGTCTGATTCCATTATTAATGCAGGGCTCTGCTGGAGCTCAGGAGGTCACACAGGAAGAACTTGCACTCGGATTTGCAATTTTTATTTGTAATTATTTTAGAGGATTGTCGAAGACCAAGTTTCAGTCTTCACCTCCCCTTCAATCTTTCTGTCTCAGTGAAGTCTTTTTGGGAGCAAAATGTGAGTTTGGAGGGGTGCAGCTTTTAAATTGGGGGTGCTTTTAGCAGATCATCCCCAAAAACACAAAGCCAAAGGACAAAGATGAAATAGAAGCAGTGACAGTGCATTTTACATTGTTTGTGCCTAATTCTATTCATATCAATACATCACARTTCCTAAATTTTATCTTAATTCCAGTAGGATTTTCCTCTCTGAACCACTCTGATTTTTCCTTTCCATATCTGCCCTCACCTCCCCTTCCCAGACACCACAAATCCTGTTTGCAGTTTGTAGTTTGAGGCTTCCTGACTCTGGAACAAACCCCKAAAGTTTGTAGGGGATGGTTGTGTTCTTTCGTTGCTTTGTTCCTGTCACCACCTAATTCAATTTCAAGTTTAATTTTACAGAAAAATTAAATATCTGGGGATACTGATAAAGTTTGGGATRTATTTTCAGCTGTTTCGTACTGGGAATCCCTCATGCCAGTTATTCTTGACATAACCCTAAAAATTTTGTTTTGTCAGTATAAATAAGGTGTGCTGGAATTTGGCAGGGAATTGGGGTTTATTTCCCAAAAATCACAGGTCCAGTGAGTGTAGCTACAGCTGGAACTCTGACTTGGCCTCTGGGCATCATTTAAGGGTTTCCATCTTCACAATTTGCTGTTGCTTTACACTGAATCTTGAATTTCCACTTGAATTTTGTGTTCTCTACTAAGCTGTTGTGAGTCCACGTGTTTGTTGCCCTGAAATATGAGCATTTTCTGTACTCAGGATTCTTCTGGAATGAAAGAGGAGAAATTGGGTACAACGTTTTAATTGAAAATGACTTTTTTAGAGGAAAAAAGGTGTAGTTATTTCTGTACTTCCACTTCAAAAATAGTCGGTTGGTTCATCAAATCTATTTCATCAACTTTTTCTAAGTTGCTTCAATTTTTTACATCAAGTTTTGATGTTGCATTTTAATCTTCAGCAATGAATTTCCCACCACCCAAATTTCCTGATTTTTCTGGATTTCTGTCCCACAGAGTTCAAATCCATCCTCTCCTATTGGACATAACAGAATTTACCCTTTTCTCATCCACTCCAAAGACATGAACTCACCTGATTCTTTTTCTTGTGGAAATATTTATCATTCCAGGGACTCTCTTTAGATTTCAATACTTTATAACCAAGCGAGAAAAAGTGAGAACCATTTTTCTTACATGATCTTTTTAAAGCTTTCAACTTTAATTTTGGTGTGTTTTGAAGCTCTGCCTGTTGGCCAGCTTGACTCCCATATTCTTTGTTTTTTTAGCTCTGCAGAGCAAAACTCTTGTGATCTTCTCTCAAAAATCCAATCTCCAGGTGGCTCTTAGTGACATTTTATAGACTTGTAAATCTTACTCCAGGATCACTCACAGATAAACTTCATTCTTTACAAGGAAATAAACAGGTGCCACTTTTGAGTATCTTCCTTTTTATGGCTTCTTGTGTCCTTGGATGGCTCTTGTTTCCCACACTGGTGAGATCAGAATTTTACACTGGAAAAAGTCGATCTATTGTAGTTTATTAAAATATAATAAGYAAATTATAGCTTATTATTTTTTATTTTATTTCACTACACAGATTTAAGCCCAATTATTTATCACAGCACAACGAGGATTATTCTTAAGGCTTTGGGGAGCATCTGTGTTTTCAGACTAAGCTTAAAATTACTATATATAATGATATATTAAAAATATATAATATATTTTATATTAGTATATATAATATATTAATATATAATAATATATAATAAAATATTATATATATTATKTAAAATACACAAAAAATTAAATAACAATTAATTTAATTAATAGAAGCACAAACACTCCCAGAAATAAAAAAAAAAAAAAGCTGCATTTTTCTTTCCACTTCTTGCCTTTAAAGCACTTCCAGCTGTTCCATCCTCTCAGGAGTCACTGCATAAATAACAAACATAAATACAAAAGGAAAAATATGCAGCACTTATTTATGTTGTGGCTCTTTTTTTGGGTTCAGCATCCTAGTTTTTATTTCACATGTATTACTGGAAGGGTGAAGTCATCGCTGAGCAGGCAGATGAAACCAGATCTCAGAAGTGATGGATAAAATTGATAAAAGGTTTTTAGCAGACAGAATCAGCTCCAAGGTTTGTGGCTGTTCCAAGGCCACAGCCCCTGCTGGAAATAGAAAACAGCAATAAATTGACAGAAAGCAATGATTCAACCTTAAAATTCAGCCTAAAAATTGCAGAAAACATGAGTAGGAATAGGCTCCCAGCTCGCATTTTGTGCACGTAAGTTCCTTTTTTTTACATGRAAGTTTAAGAAGATTTGAAGCAGCTCTTGTATGAAATATGTCCTGTCCAGGATGCAGACACTGTAATCCTTAGCTCTGTCAAAATTCCAGCCCTATCCTGTGTTAATCTGCTCTGTAAACCAGAGAATGAGATTTCTGTGGGCTGGAGGATTCCATCTCTGCCTCCTCTGGGCCAGGCAGAGGAGTTTTTTAGGGAGAGGGACCCTGGTAGGATTCTTGAGTTCCTCACTCCAGGAGGAATTTGCAGCAGAGGAGTTTCTTGGCCATTGTGCCCTGCTTTTTATAAATTGAAATAAGCTGGGGGTTCAGTCCCTGGAAGCTGTTTCTGGTCATCCATCCCTCCCCATGCCCATCTCTATATAATCCCATGTTTTTTTGATATGGAATGCTGCTGGAAGTGTTTTCCAGGAGCTCAGATAAAGGTGGCAAAGATCCTTTCCCACTTTTRTGTCAGCACTCCTTTAAATTTCTGGGAGCACTGCTCCCTTCTTCTCCTGCCTTTCACCTCTGCAGATTCCCAGGTTTCACTGTTTGCTTTCAGACCTTCCTGCTGGCATCAAAACCTCATAAACATTGGCAAAAATCCCCATTGATAGCCCAAACCTGGCAAATCCGTGCAGGGATGTGAAATCCCAGGAATTCATCACTCTGCCCTGCTGAGCACACGCACTCATTTTTTTCCAGCCGAGCTCCCAGCCCTCATTCCCAGTGCCAGGGAATGTGTGATTTATGCCCCATAAACAGTGTGATTTATGCCCCATTCCTGTGTGCCCAGAGAGTGCCCCATCCTCCTGGACACATGGTTTGGGTTATTTGCAATCCCAAATTCTTCCTTCAACCACTGTGGTTATTTTTGGTGCCGGGTTATTGCCGTGCTTTTGCCAACCCCAGGCTTTCTGTCCCTGCCCAAAACCCAAATCTCCTCAATCACTGAGTATCTGCTGGCTCTGGGGTGTTTTATTCTTTYTGTGGGGTTGTTAAAAGTATTGTTTTCATTCCCCTCCATGCCTTGTTTTTATCCCAGATAATTCCAACGTGCTGCCCCAGGAGCTTTCCTTGAGCTGCTCGTTTTCTCTCTGCCCTCCTGCTGCTTGCCAGTATCCCTAAATCCAAGAATATTTTCGTGTATTCATAAGAATTCATATTTTTCTGCTTTCTACAGCTTTCTTCAAAGTACAAATAGAGCTCAGTTGATAGCCCAACATCCTCTTTTTTTCCTTTTGAATGATAAACTGCTTCCATGGACTAGAGAAAATATTCCCTTTTTTATTTATCAATATTTGTGTTGGCACAAACATCTTCTCTTTGAATACTGATTTCTCCCTTAATATTTGGGGTTCTTCTGTAGTCCAAAATCCACTTAGAGCACAGTCCTCCCTTGAAGCAGATAACAGGATTTATTTTATTAGTGCAGGTTGGGGCCGTGTTCCAACACTGCCCCTGAGTCAAGTTGCATTTTAGACATAAAAATAGCCCTGATTAGGTGCCATGGTTAAAATGGGATTTAGTTACACCTCAATTTCAGAGCGTTTTTAGCCTGGGCTCAATCCCTTTGCTCAGGTAGAGAGGGTTTATTTGGGCAGCAGTGCAGACCCAGGGCTGAGGCTGTGAGAGCTGCTCAGATTTTTGATTTATCAGATAAACACCTATCAGATTTATCAGATAAGCACCTATCAAACTGCTTGTTAGCTCCTGCAAATCCCCTGGGAATTGTCTCTCAGCAGCCTTTCCAAGTTCTCTGAGCCTCCAGAGTAAATGATTAATGCTGCTGCCTCGATCCCTCTCTGTTGTGTCCTGCAGGGGTGGGGATGATTTGGGTTTGGAGCACAGGTATCCATCCATCTATTCCTTCCCTTGGCTTTCAGGCCTCTGTAAATCCACCTTTTTTTGGTAGAAAAGGGATTTGTAGATAACCTAGGAATGACTGCTGATTGGGAAGGATGTAGGRTTAAAATCCAAATGCACCAGTGCTGGCAAAGATCTAAGACAATGCAGCACCCACAATCTGTGCAGAATATCCCTCACCCCAAGGGTTCACTGGGTGCAGATAATCCGTCATCATCAGGGTTTAACTGGGGTCAGATTATCCCTCACCCCAAGGGTTCACTGGGTGCAGATAATCCATCATCATCAGGGTTTAACTGGGTTCAGATTATCCCTCATCCCCACTCCTGTGGCTGTTCACCTTTCCATCCTTTTCCACGAGTGTCCTGTATTTCTCCTCAAACTTTCAGCAGCCTTTCACAACTCCTCTTCTGAGCCACAACCCCATTTTTGATTTATGAGACTTTTTATTCCTTTATTCTCTCTCTCTTCTTTGTAACCAATTTACCTTTCTGGAGATAAACCACAATCCTAGAGATACTCAGTCTAACACTGGAAATGCCTTTTTTTTCCAATGTTCTCTTAAACCCAGGCAGAGCTGCTTTGCTTTGAGATTAAGCACTAATCCCAGTTATTTAAACTTGCCTTCAGAACGAACAGGCAGAGCGATCAGGAGGTGAAAATCAGGCAGAGTTCTCAGTTGATATTTTATTTCTTGACTTTGGTGTTAAATAATGGTACAGTGGTAAATGGAGACAGGGAAACAGGCCCAAAGAGTTCATAAAACATTAAAAGGAAAAAGAGAATGGTGGAATGGATAAATAATCAACAGCAAGTCTCTCTTGCAAGGAAAATTMATGTCTGGAAAAACCTGAAAGCTTTTGTTGTTGAAAGTTCCCTTTGTGTGGTTCAGGAAACTCTGCAGGTAAAGGGAACGTGGTGGTGTTGGTTGGACTCGATCATTTTGGAGGTTTTTTCCAGCCTAAAGGATTTGGTGACATTTTGGGGGTGTTTGGGTTGATTTTTGCCAAGATTAGGAGCTGCAGCCAAGGGATGGTAAAGCCTCGTGTTCCCTGTGATCCCTGGGGAGAGGGAACTCTGGAACGAGAGCTGTGGCAAATGTGGAGTTTGATCACCTGCAGCTCTGATAAAGGTGCCAAACTGAATAGAAAATACAATAATAAATCAGAAGGAAAAATTATGTGGTATTGTGATATAGATTTATTTCAAAACTGTTTAAAATTTAAAAAATAACACCTGCCATTCCAAATTAAGACGCTGCTGCTTTCAGTTCCTTTAAGAATTAAAACCTTTTTGTGCATGAACTTGCTCTCAACCTGTTAACAGCTCGTCTTGCTTGTTCTGAACTATGCAAACTCAACAGGAAAAGGAAAAAAAAAAAACCCAGAATAAAAGTTGGGTCATGTGATTGTGTGGAAGTTCTTGCCAGCTGCTCCCACGTTATTGAGCAATCTATCATCAGGCTGGGGCTGTGCTTGTAGTGATGCATTGCACTGATGCGTCGTTAGGGGAACTGTATCCTTTGATATATTAGTCAATAACCGTCCTGAGGAGGGAAATATTTGGGGGAATCAAACTCCAAAATCGGATTTCTGAAATGATCCATAAGCACAGTGTAAACGGGAGGAGATTGGCGGCTCCTGTTCTGGTGTTCTCTCTGTGTTTGGATTTCTGAACACTGGGGATTTGGGGAGCCAGCAGCACCTGAATTTCCTCACCACAGGCTCCAGGATGAATGGGAATGTGAGGAAAGAGGAGAGGAAAGCTGGGGAAAAGGGCAGGGGGACCCTCACAAATGTGGGTTTGCCAGCCAAACTCAAGTGTCTGGTGGGCTGGAAAATCCTTCTGGGATTAACCCTCAATCTGTGTCAGGCTGTGCAACGATCATTTAAATTTTGTGGTTTAAATTGATGTGGTTTTTGAGGAGGAACAAACTCCACATGCTGYCATCACCTGTTTCTTTCTCTCCAAACTGCCATAAAATCTGTCCCTTTCWGTCCAAGCTGCCATATTTTGTCCCTTTTTCTCCAAACTACCATCTTTTGTCCCTTTCTGYCCAGTTTGTGCCTCGTGCTGGTGACACTTTGAGATTGTGGCACAGCCTCGCTCCTTCCCCAGGCATTCCCTGTAGCTGAGGGTGCATTTTTTTTCAAAGAACCACATCATAAACGGGGCTGAATTTCCAGCAGCCGAGTGGGTGTGAATGGGGGAACAATTGCAAGTGCCAAAAAGCACAAAAACCCGTTTTGTTTATCGTTCAAACCGCCCTCCCTYGTGCTTTTTCCGATTCCCAAGGTTAGATAAAAATACTTTTTACTGAGCAGAGATAAGGATTTAACCTTCAATATGGAAATTATTTAATAAGCAGCGTGACCTTATTAAAACAAAGTGCTTTGCTTCCATTCTTGGCTCTTTAAAGAAACACCATTAAAAAAGAAAACAATAAAATGATTGTTCCTCCATGGTTGTGTAGGGAAATAAATAACTTAGGACATGACTAATCTCATTTTAGTCTAAAATCTCTTCCGGTGAGCTATTTTTCAAATAAGTTTCTTAATTGGCGAAGATGTTTGCATGTTTTTTTTTCTGAATGGGGTGGGTGATAGCTGGAGAGTAAATAGGGAAAATGAAATACCAAAGATAAATATTTGTCAAGTGCTAAAAGGTTAAATTAACATTTATTTGGGACTTTTTAAGGCAGCATTTTTACAGTGGTTTGGGAGCTCTRAATGAAGATTTATGAAGCTGTTCTTGTTGTGCTTTTCCAGGATCCACAGCAGGAAAAGGACAGGAAAGGGACAATCCAGAGCTAGATTGCAGCAATCCCTCTACCTTCAAAACCAGATGAAGTGGGAAAGCATTCATAATTATTCAGCTTTTCTGTTTCAGAAGATTGGTATTTAATATTTCAACCAGAAAGGGAGCATGGATGATAAATTGAGTTCTGCTGCTGATTGGAAAAACAAAAGTTTTTTGTCAGGTCAGTCTGAATTTTCAGTGAAATTAGTTATTCATGAAAAAACAGAAAGAAGAATAAATTTATGTGGTTAAATTTAATGTTGAAGCTGAGAACAATATTTATTTGCAGTCTGGCCACAGGAAACTTTGTCTTCCTGTACCTTAAACCAGTTTTGGGTTTATTTGGGTGTTTTCAGATGACATGGTCCTCTCCCTTACATTGGAATAAAGGAAACCAGTATTGACCCTKATATAAAAAACAGAAAGAAGAATATTAAGCTGTATAATCTGATAAATTCTGACAGTTTTACTTTTCAGATTTTTCACAGAAGATAAGTTTAGTCTGGAATTCCACATTTTCCTTTACCTTTGCTGTTGGTCTCTGTGTTCTGAGAGCCCACCCTATGCCAACAAGAATTTCTCAGCAAATTTCCTTTTCTCATTCAATGATTTTCCTAAAATTCCCTGGAATTAKGACTTCCTAAACACAGAAATCCATAGCAAACCTCCAGCAATTCCTCGCGTCAGAAGGAAAATATGAAATCACAAAAAAACCTGGGATAGGAAACAAAATAAATCTCCTSGAGTCATCTGAGCATCTTGGTCAGTTGTCCAAGAGCTGCTCCACTCGTGGCTGCAGCAATTCCTGTGATTCCCAAACTGAAATGTTTTTTTCCAGGATGAGGAATTTGTCAGGGCTGTCTTTCCTGCAGAAAGCTTAGGCCTGAGCGCCATGATTTGTGGGAACACACAACTCCTGACATGGGATTTGTGGGTGTTTTCCCCCAAATATTGAGGCAAAAGAAAGAAAATTTTGGTTTGATGAGATGTCTCGGGGATATTGTGAAGCTGTCCCTGAGCTCTGCACCAGCTCAGGCCTTTCCCAAAATCTGCTTTATCCACATTGGTCACGTTGTTCTCCCACCTGAACCACAGCTTTGCTCAAGAATAACCAAATTAATTTGCTAAAACTTCATTTGCCTTCTATTAATTACCCACCTGAGAGCTGAAGTAATTATCGAACTGAATGAAAAAATCCTTTTCATCTCCTTTCCCCTGGTTTATTTACCATTCAGCAGACGAGATGCAAAACCAAATTCCATCAGGTTAGGAGAGAAAGCTGAGTCCCTGCTCAGTGTTTATCTTGCTGTTTAATTTTGAGATTATCTTTAGTGTCTTGGCTCTCCAAAGCAGATGGGCTGTAGGCTTGCTGTAAATCACCCTCCAAGAGCTGTCTCTTAATGCCTGGGGCTGTAAAATGTAGGTGCTGCTGGAGCCCACACTGCACCTTGCCCATTTTTGCTGGYGTTTCTTTATTTTTCCACCTCGCTGCGATTCCAACTTCGACTTTGTTTGCTTTTCCTGATAATCAAAAAAGTGATTTTACGTTTTTTTTTGGCAAATATTTCCTTTTGCTGCTGTAGTGTCTGAGTGCACACTTCTTCCCTCTTATTTTTCATTTTCCTGCAATTCTTTTGGTTCTCCCCCATTCCCACCAGCAGTTGCTCCCATTCCCATTCCAGGTAGMAAACAGCTGCTATCCCAAATAAATCAGGGAATTCTCTGCTATTTCARWGCCAGGAGATGACAGCCCAGGACCCACAAATCTGAGGGTGCAGCTCACCTGCTCYTGAAGTTATTTATAATGGTGTTGATTGAAACATTTTTATTGTTCTTGGCTTTTAAGGCCCCCCCTTTTTTGTTTTTGTCACCCCCTTTTTAGCACATTTTGTGCAGCAGAAAATGAAACCTTCTGTGACCTTCAGGCTGAAAAAAAAAATAAAATGGGAAAGAAAGATGTGAGCTGCAGATGGATGACACGAATAACTGGGGACAGAACAGGCTGTGAGTTGTACGAAGTTCTCCATCCTCTCCTTTTGCCAGGAGCTCATCGTTCCATGAGCTATTCCAGGGAAAGAAAAACTTTGCTCCTACATAAAAAACTTACTGAGGACTTTCTCTGTTTCCAGCAGACACAACTCAACCCTGAGATGGGATTTGACTTCCCCCACTTTGCTTTTTGGTTTTGTGATGACTTTGGGTCAGCCCTGAACTCGATGGCGGAGGTTTGGGTTGGCTTTTTTTGGGTTTCTGGAGTTGCACAGTGATGTTTGTGTGGTGTCAAGGGAGTCACCAGCCTTGCAAGTAGGGCTCTGCTGTGGGTATTTTTAGGAAGGGCTCCATATGTGCAAGGGAGCTGCAAGAACATCTCAGGGATTCGGGAGGAAGCTGAAGTTCACYGCTGAAATTGCCAACTTTGAAGGGAAAAGTTTCCTTCACCTCTCTTTTCCTCGGCTCACCCTGTGGGTGCCTCACCAGTAGCCCAGTAGCTAAAATTTTACCCAATTTGGGAAAAAAAGCTAAGCAGGAAATGAGATTTGGTTTTGTAAATAGGTGACTTTGTACCAGGAATAAAACTCAATAATTTGGGGGGAAAAGTCACAGCTTTGGGGCAGCTCCAAAGGGCAAAGTCCAGCAAACTCGTAGGAATCAATCCTTAACAGAAAATGTAGAAATTGGGGGGAAAAGAAAGGAAAACATGCTGAGCCTTATAAAAATGGGTTTTAACTGCTGTAATTTTGCTATTTTCTCACTGTAATTATTCAGTCACATTTAAGCAAAGAGTCTTTGGATTTTTGGAACTTTTAAAGCTTTCTTTGAGGAAAAGATGATTCTGTTGCTTCCTAAAAAAAAGCCTCATGGTGCCTTTGCTCTTCTTTTCCAAAGATTCACCTGGTTTCCCTTGCTCGTGCATGGAGCCAATCTGCAGGGAGAATTAATATATTAGATATCCCSAGCCAGCTCATTTTTCTTCTGTCACTTTTGCCGTGATTAATGATGGCRAAAGTGTGTTTAACTCTGTTCCAAATGACACTTCTGGTACTGCTCAGTGCTTGGATACTTTTTTTGAGTCTGTTATCGTTAACTAAAAATAAATTCCAGTTCAACTGCAGAGGCAGATAAACCCATTTCTTTTGCTCTTTTCTTCCCTTTCTTGTTTATTCTTGCTTTGTCCTGYTGGAATTGCTGTTTTTATGCATTTAAATGTAGTGAACATTTCCAGCAGCTGTAAAGATTATGCAATTAAGTGGCATTTAAGCTTCCTGTATTTTATAAATATAGAGAGATATATTGAGATCTCCTTTAAATGGACAGTTTCAAACTCATAATTGTCCAGGTACTAAAAGCTCTGTGCCCTGAGGTGGCAGGGAGATAAAAATCTCTCTCCCATCTGATAAACCAGCTTTAAAGGGAATCAATACCTAAATCTATCACCTGCTTTTATAACAATATCCTGCACAGCACAGAAAATAGCCAAGAGACCATTAAGTGCAGGAAATTCTTCCAAACTGGTTTCTCATAAACCAGAAAAAAGGGTCAGGGGGGATGGAGGATGGAAAGGGATTGTTGCTAGAATTGTAAAGAAATATTTTAAGGCCAGGAGGGATTTTTAGGAGTTTTAAGGCTTTTCTTTCTTGCAGAAGAGCTCCTGTGTGTCCTCAGGCCCTCTTGGGCTCGTTTTAAAACCTTTGGTTTTCTTCAGCTGTTAACAGAAAAGAGCCATGTAATGATTTATATCAGTTAAATAATTTATTCACAGGAGGAGAGGCTGAGGGAGCTGGGAAGGGGCTCAGCCTGGAGCAAAGGGGGATTTGGGGCTCTGCACAGCCCCTGACAGGAGGGAACAGCCGGGGGAATTTGGGATCTGATCCCAGGGAACGGCCTCAGGCTGGGCCAGGATGGACACCAGGAGGAATTTCCCCATGGAAGGGGTTGTTAAACATTGTCCAGTGAGGTTTGGAGGTGTCCCTGGAACTCCTGGAGGTGTCCAAGGAACTCCTGGAGGTGACACTCAGAGCTCTGGGATGGGGACAAGGTGGGAATCGGTCAAAACTTGGACTCGATGACCTGGGAGGGCTTTCCCAACCTCAATGATTCCATGATTCTCTTAATTTTCCCTCCTTTCCTCTCTCATAGAGGTGAAACAGTTTTAAATTATTTCCTTACCAGCAGGTGGGAGTGGAAATTCCCACCGCTAGTCATGAGGAGAGAGAGAATTTCCAGTGTTTATTTAGGAACTGCTGCAAAGGAAGTGGTTGGTGGGTGAATCCTTCCAGGGCTCCTCGCAGGAAAAGCAGAGGGGATGGATAAATTCTATCTTTAGGGAATATTTGCAACACATCGTGAGCTTCTCTGGGTTTTGAGTCACTGCAAAAGCAGAACTCCCCATTATCAAAGCTTATTATTTCATAAGCAGCCTGCCCATCAGCCACTTAGAAAGAGGGGAAAAAAAACTTGCATTATTAATGCTGATTGGTATTGCTGTGTGAAAACTGCTCAGCCACTGTGAAAACTGCTCATCCACCACCAGGCAAAAAGAAAATTTGAATTATTAATGTGTATTATTAATTCTCCCCCAAATCCCTTAAAGGGATATGGAAGTTTTCAGCATTGCTTTTGAGGAGGTTTTAGAGTGGTGAAGCCGGGGTGTGCAGAGCAGCATCTCAGCATATTAAAAGAACATAAATAATGAATGAGTTATGGAGAATCATCCCCCAAGAAAAGCAAAATATTCATCGTTAATGTCTATTATTTGTATTAAATGAAGTCCCCAGGAAGAGAGTTCGAGGAACTGCAGAGTGTGTGTTGCAGACTCGCTGCATAATCAGTGGACAGAAGGAAATCAGAGACCAGCAATGAGCTTTACTTGTCCTGTCAGCCATGGGGAATTGCAGGATTCTGGCGTGGGGAATTGCAGAATCCTGGTTGGAAATGGGTTGGACTCAGTGGAAATTCCTGTTTGTGTCTCAGCGAGGAAAAGCCAGGAAGGGACCGCGTGGAGTCTGTGGGGTCAGGGATGGATTTGCTGAAAGAGTAAAGAAGGGGAACACAAACTCTGGACTCATGTTTAGATGGCTGCTCAGATCACATGTTTTTTTACTCTTTTGATGCAGGAAAATAGATATGGAAGTTGATGGAGAARATGAAGGATRAGGTGATATCTCAGCTGGGCTTCAYCCTCCATCAGTTTTCACTTTGGCTCTTCCTTTCCCCTGAGGTTTAGGGAGAGACTTTGGCTTTAGGGGGAATGCAGAAACATACATTCTTAAAAGTCTTGTTTCCTTCATCTTTGGAAGTGCAGAGAGCTCAACCCAAGAGCTCCAGCAGAGCCATTAATGCTCTAATCCATGTCAGATATGCTGGCTCAAAAATGAGATTAACTTCAAGTCACAGAATCTCTCTGTCTCAGGTCACTGAGCCAATTTTGTAAARCGTGATCCATATTGCAGCCCCTTTTAAAGGATTTGCAGACACGATCACATGCCCTCTGTAGGTCAGGTGTCATTTATTTTGATGTTCTAACAAGTCATAGTGTTTGATTGAACATTTAATCTGCTCTTCCAGTGGGAGTTTGGAATGGGAAATCTTCTGGCAYGGATTTGTTGGGGTGTTTGGAAGCCCAAAGGTGGCAGTGGGTTTGTAAATTAATTTTTCATGTGGAATGGATGTGTGGACTGATGTTCCTGCTCAGGTGAAACATTTCCCCACCCTGGATCAGTGGATTTGCTGTGCCTCGGGCTCTGYCCTGGCTCTGCCCCAGCTGCTGCCRGCTCTGACCCTCCCCTGAGCCACCAAAGTGCTTCAATCGATCTGCTAAAAGGATTATTCAGAGGGGGAGGGTGGTGCTGGCCAACCCTGTGACCTTTCTCCTCATCTGCATCGTCCCAAAGGAGATTATCCAGATTTGTGGCTGCGCTCCCGGATTCCCGCACCTTCATCCCCTGCGCTGGGGGAGGCCGAGGCACAGGAGCAGGAAATGGCTTTTGGAAGGTTCTTCAGGAAGTTTATATTGGGGAAATGCAAAACCAAAGTCTCCAAGGGGTAAAATAAATGCTTCATCACTGCCATGTGAGGAATTCTGTGGGTAAGGGACAGCAAKGGAGTGAGGACCCATTGATGGGTGAGGGCAGGATCTGTCACCTGCTCAGGAGCTGAGGAACATCAGACCGGTTTTCAAGACATATTCAGCCATCAGATCTTTTATTTTCATCTTMAATGTGTGCTGCAGATTTATTTTGGTTGCATTGTTAAAAAGAAATTAGTATTATCATAATCATAATTATTATTATCATCACTATTATCATCGTTAATATTGTTGTTGTTTTTGTTATTGTTATTATTTTAAGAAATTCCTTTTCCCCAGCAGATTGGCAAAGCTTTAAACAACACAGCACATTGGAGTTTTTACACCCTTCCTTCTGCAGACCTGAACAACTGCAGAACAGATGGTTCAGCTGGTAATGGAGGTAAAAGGCTCTGCAGATTAAAAAAYTGTTGGCTATTTTTGTGCCATTTCTGCTCTGGCATTTTGCCTCGTTTTGCGTCTTTGCATTGCACAGAAAATGAGGCATTTCTGAGTGTTTTCAGATTTTTAAAAACTTCTAACAGTGCACAGTTTATTCTGTGTAGGAGCTCAAAAGTGAGAACTGACCCAAAGAAGGAAAGGGAGTTAAAAGTAATGTCCAATGTGTTTGGAATTTCTGATGAAATTAGTATATTGGCTTAGGATTTTTTTTTTTCTTTTCCTTTCCATGAAAGTCACTTACTTGCCCTAAACAGGATGGGATAAGAATTTTCTCCTTTAAAATGATTTTTGTCTCAACACATTTTAACCAGTGGAATATGGACAGAGTTGCCTTTTAAAAGACAAAATTTGCTAACAAGATTAACTTTGGCTATCACATTAGGATTTAGGGAGTTAAAAAAGCTCCGTAGATGATCTTTGTCCTGCACTTGTGTCCTTCAAAATGTCTTGGTCCTTTCAGGCCTCTCAGGTGGTTTGGCACAGGGTACCTGCAAACAATCAAAAATCAGGATATTTTCACATGTGGATCTCCCAAGACCAGTGCAGCTTTCGTGTCCATGCATGAAAGTGAAAAACCCACAGGCAGGATCAGTGTCTTGCTTTAAAAATGATGGGGATGGTCTCCATCCCATTCCTGAGGGCAGGAATGGCATTTTTCCATGGGATTTAAAACCCACATCCACAAAGCAAGGGCCCTAGCTTCAACATTTATAAAATATTTTTTGAATGTGTTGTGTTGAGTGTTGGGTTTGCTCACCGTGGCTATCAATGCCCCAGACATGGACAGATTTGGGGGCAGGAATTGGTGATCCCAAAGCAGCTGCTGTGAGGTTTTGTAGGGATGAAGTTCAGCTCCCAACTCCCTTTTTCCCGAGAGGAATCCTCATTTCCAGACTCCATCTCTGACCTCAGGGCAGACAGGAAAGGGTCTCCAGGGTGTTTGGAGAATCTGGAGACCCCCTGAGGGGTGTGGGGTTGAGGCAATATGGGTTTGAAATTCCAAAAATTCTGCTTTTCCTCTTGTGCCTGCAAAGAAGTTCTGGCTGACCCCAGTGCCCCATCCCAAACCTTTCCCTCCCATCTCCCCCGCCACCTGCACTCGGCTGTTTCTCTTTTTTAAGTGAGTTTCTCTTTTTCTCGTGAATTCCTCTCTTTTTTTCTGGTGAGTTTCTCTCTTATTTCTCATGGGTATCTCTTTTTTTTCTGTGAGTTTCTCTCTTTCTTCTGTGGGTTTTTCTCTTTTTTCTCATGAATTTCTCTCTTTCTTCTTGTGAGTTTCTCTTTTTCTCACGAGTTTCTCTCTTTTTTACTAGTGGGTTTCTCTCATTTTTTTCTCATGAGTTTCTCTCTTTTCCATGGATTTCTCCCTTTTCTGTGGGTTTCTCTTTTTTTCCCATGGGCTTCTCCTTTTCCGTGGGTTTCTCTCTTTTTTTTTTTCCCCCATGGGCTTCTCTCTCTTTTTTTTCCGTGGGTTTCTCTCTCTTTTTTTCCTGTGGATTTCTCTCTTTTTTTCTCGTAAGTTTCTCTCCTTTTTTCTCATGAGTTTCTCTCTTTTTTTTCTCATGATCACTGTGGTCTCCACAGGGGCGTTATTTAAGGAATAACCGTAATACTTAACAGCCTTCTTACCTTAATTGAGTGTTTATCTCAGCTATTAAATATTCTTCAGAGCTCTTTCGGAGGAGAACCTTGAGGTGCTCATTAAAATTAATGCTCGTGGTTTGTTTGTTTAGCTGCCAGAAACAGAAAATGTGTTTCCAGCCTCTCCGGTAACGTGCAAAGGTGAGAACCAGGATRCAACTGGGAGGGATGTGAAGGAACTGGGAACAGCAAAAACTGTTTTCCTAAAATGTTTCAAACCCACACGTGCTCTGATGGTGCAGCACAGGGTGATTTTGGCTGAAGGAAAGGTATTTTTATTCATTTTTTCTAAATTTTTATATAATAAAAATGAATATATATTAAATCTAATTTTTTATATAATGATATTATTTATTTTTATTAAAGATACTCAACAAAATTAAGGAGAAAAAGGATAATTAGGGTAAATCCTCAGTATGAACGCTGTAAATTTTGCAAGACTTTTGAGTCTCAGCTGGTGCTGGAGTCCCAGGTCACAAAAGATTTGAAAAAGCATTAAATTACAGCACTGGAAAGGCCAAGAAAAAATAGATTCTGTGGGTAGGGATGAAATATTCCAGACAGGCTGATTACCTCATGCGAGAACATGAGTTAATACTTGCTGCAGCCCTATAAATTGTTCCTTCCTTCAGGAGTCGTTTCCAGCTATTGTGTTATTCAGAATTAAGGTGCTTTTGTTCCTGAGCTCTGGGCGGTGCCAGCATCAGAAAACGACATTTGGAAGGGCTGAAGTCACACTTCTGTCAGGATAGTGGACAAGGTGAAAGTGGAGGATTTTTGTTTAAAATGCAAAATTTTGCTTAGGAGTCACAAAAAGGTGAATGTGAAAACTCTGATGTTGGGAGTGTTGTGCTTCTCTTCCTGTGAGTGTGAAACGGGCTCGAGTTGAGCCAGGAAAGACAGATMTCAGGAAAAATTTCCTCCTGGAAATGTTGTCAAKCATTGGAATGGGCTGYTCAGGGAAGTGGTGGAGATTCCATCCACAAACACCAGAAATTGGTGTCTGAAAAGGAGATAGAGGARCCCTGTGWCTTTATTTGAATAAAGGGAGARGCTGTGGGACATAAAATGTGGCACACAAAACGTGCAAAATGCACCCAGAAAGGTAAATTTGCTTTAACCAAGACTTCAGAGYCACATTGATGAGAGCAATTGGGCCATACTTCACACTGGTACAAAATCTGCAAGAAAAAAGAGAAATATTTGATATAAAAAAGATACCACAGTGTRTTTCCACCCTTAGGTAGGGTGGTGGTGTTAAATTTGGGCAGATGTCCAGCTCCTGYGCTCATCAGTCCCCAGGTGCCACCAGAACTGTCACACYTCATTGGGTTTAATTTTCCAGGGAWGCACATCCCTGTCTGGGAGCAGATCATTGCTGAAACTTGGGCTGGTGCCCATCTTTTGTGTGTGAACCATCTCAAACATTTAATAATAATCCCAAAAAATGATCAGGAGCAAACTGGGAGAGTTTTATTGCTGCCTGGATCAGGATTTCCAGCACCCAAAACCATCGGTGGCTTCAGATGCTGATGGTGCAGGGGGAGGATCTGCATTCCAACAACCTTGAGGAATTAGTGAAGAAGGAAAGATAAAGCCACAGTTAAGRGAAAAATTCATTAGGTAACGCTTTTGTTTCTGATGCATCGTTGGATGCAATTAAATTTTTGGCAGGAGYAGTGCTAGGAAATGTTTTGTCCAGAAGGTTATTGTGGCTGGGATTGCGAAGCTGGACAGGCAAACATCGATTGTCATCCAAATGGGAGGGAGAAAGGTTGGCTGGTTATAAATTATAAAATGCAAGRCCAAGTGCTGACTCCAGTGGGAATCCAGGCTGGATTCCTGTGGGAGATGAGTTCCTGATCCTGCCCTGGGTGAGGGTGGGAGAACCTGCAGAGACAAAGGGCAGATGTGGTTTTGTACCACGAGGAATTGATGTTATTCCTATGTCATATAAAACATTTAATTCAACTAAAAAAACTCCCCAAAACCACCATAAAAACTATCCAGAACCCCYCTCAAAACCCCAAAACAACCCAGCCTTGCATATAAGGGAAAGGAACACTTTATTTCTGCAGGCAATTAGATCACACCCTTTTTATAAAACATAAATCCTTCATTTCCCACCTGACTGCAGCAACAACCGCCTTAGATAACAAATTATGTAGATTTGCTTTTTGGAGACTTTCCCCTCATTTTTCTACCACAGTTGTGTCTTTTAGAGGAAGTTGGTTAAAATGACGGATGCTTTGAAGAGAGGATGAGTTTCTGACCATTTCACACTGTGCTGGAGCAGCCTGAGGAGTGGTTTGTGGAACCCAGGGATGGTTCAGAGCCCTGAAGGGAGTGAATTTGTGAAGGGAGTGAATGATAGATTATCTCGTGCTCTGTTCAACATTTCCAAAGCAGGCTGGGCTGTCCAGGGTTGGGCTTCTCTCGCCCTTGCAGGAAGAAAGCACCTCTTGTTTTGGATTCATGTCTAGTAATTAGTTTCCTTCAGAGCAAAGAATAACTGATCTGCTGGAGTTTATCTGAGTAAAGGGTTGAACAAAGCCTCAGCTGTTTTGTGAGAGGGGTTACAAAGCCAGACAAATAAACACAGYTTTGTTCAGGAGCTTCAGGAACTCCGGTGGATTTGATTTAAGGGCYCTTCCAAGCCCTCTTTGATGGAGAGCTGGGTTTAACAAAGCCAATCCTCAGGGTTAATAATGAAATCACAGCRGTGGGGGGCTCTGAGGCTGTAAACAAGCTTTGCTTGTCCTTCAGAWGTGTTTTGTGAATCACAGGGTGCTGCTCCTCTCAGGGCAATCAAAGGAAGGTATCAAAGTGCTCTGGGCATTTCCCCTGCCTGCCAGGCTCATTAACCACAGTGAAACTCTTGGTGTTGTGTCTTGAGGCTTCACTGCTTGTATTTATCAGCAAAGGGTTTGGGGTTGGTTTGTTTTTTGGCCTTTTTTTGTGGATGAAGTCAGATGGAAATGAGGCATCTTCTGGTTTGGATGGTCTGTCCCCTTCTCTCACCCTCTGCTGCTCCTCCTGCCAATCCACTGTTTATTTTCCTGCTAAATGTGATTCCTACTAGCTGAAACCCAAATATTTACAGGAATGGAAGGTTAGAAACACGAGTCTGTGGTAAGAACATGGAATGATTTAAGGGAGACACAACTGCAGCAGGAAAAGGGCTGAAGATTGACCAGCCTGGAGTGTTTCACTCAGAGCTGACACCATGTTCTGGGTCACAAACCTGCTTTTTCAAACTTTTTTTGGGACAAGAAAACTATGAACTGGCTGTCATTTAACTGATGTCCTACCTCAGTAATTTACAATCTAATAAGGAACTTATCCCAACAGACCACAAGGCCTAAAAAGTGTTCCTTGCAGTTAAGTCACTCCTAAAAGGAGATGTGTCATCCATACTATCTTATCAGCAGTCAAATATATAATAACATACCTATTTCTTTGAAAGGTCATCTCTGCTGAAATGTTTATTAGATGTTGGTGCTGCTAAATATTAATTGACTAGGGTTCAGCTACAAAAAGTCTTTATCTGGTTTCATTGTAAATATGTTTTTCATGCTGAGTCCCAGAGATTCTCGTGGATAAAGAAATTTTTCTTTTTGTTTTCCTCCTCTCAAGTTGGTGCTCCCAGGAAAAGCAGGCTCATACAGTGTTAATGCCCTCTGTAGTAATAAATTTAAATTCTTGTAAGYAGGAATTTAAACCCAGCAGTGCTGCTGCAGAAACTCCTAATAAATTAAACACATTCATTGCACTTCACCAGATTATTAAAACTCTTAAATATTATTAGCTGGGTTGCCTGAGAGCCGTGGGCTCCTGTGCAGTGAAAGGTTTCCAGAAAGTCTCAGCAGATGGGGGATATTCAGTGATTCTCTCCTCTTACTCCTCTTTCCTTTCTGACTTCTCTGTGAGCAGCCTGGATTTTTCCTGAAATTAATTGTTTTAATTACGGCAAATGGCTCGAATGGCTCCTGTGTGCGGGAGGAATTAAAACTCTGGGATGGTTTAGTGCAAAGAGGGGACATAAAGAGGGCACCTGATGGAGATATCCCAATAATGAATTGCACACATGGACAGTAAATCTGGCACTTGCACCTCGCCCTCCTTATGGTGTGGGAACCAGGGGACTTGGAATGGGAACGACAAGGAGTGAAAGCCATGAGAGAAAATAAGTATTTCCACAAATTATAATTAACCTGTGCAATGGATTCCTGCAGGGATTGAGTGAGGATGAGAGCTTAGTGGGGTTCAGGGAGGGATTCCATGGTTCTGTGGGTAATGGGAACATTTGGGGCTGGGGGGGATGGTGTGGTGGGTGAAGGGACCATGGGACACTAAAGGGACAGGGCAGGGAGTGGGCAAAGCCTTGGGAAAAGGGCACTGGCGGCAAAAAACCTGGCACAGGGAGAGAAAAGATGAGCAAGGGAGGGGAAACTTCCATAATTGATAAGGGACAGGGACAGGGAGTGGGCAAAGCCTTGGGAAAAGGGCACTGGCGGCAAAAAACCTGGCACAGGGAGAGAAAAGATGAGCAAGGGAGGGGAAACTTCCATAATTGATAAGGGACAGGGACAGGGAGTGGGCAAAGCCTTGGGAAAAGGGCACTGGCAGCACAAACCTGGCATAGGGAGGGAGAAAATGACTGAGGGAGGAGAAACTTCCATAATTGTTCATTTTACTCAGGTAAATGTCATTGTGGCACTTACTGTGGGAGGGGATTGTGGTGGCATAGTGACAGTTCTGTGCTCATTTTTTGCCCAAGTGAGGCAAGAAAAGAGGTTTGAACATCAGGGGAAAACATATCCAGAGCAAAGCGACTGTTTGTATGCTGTGCAGTTGTTATCCCAGCATTCCTAGAGAAAGCCATAATAAATGAATAAATAGACTTCTCCTTTGGGAAGCAGATCATCCATAATAATAACAATAAAAAGAATAATAAATTGTAGTATATATATTATTTATGTAAATTATATATTACTTAGAATATATAAGAATGCTTATAGAATATTATAAACTTATACAATACACAAAAATATAAGCTATATAATAGTATATAATCTATATTAGATATTATTCTCGATATTGTCTATTATTAATAACAGTATAAGTTTGTATAGAATAGTATCTATGTGTTACATATTTAATACATTATATAAGATTATATAATATAGAATATATATAAAATACATATAGAACTATATACAAAGAGATTAAAAGTATATAATATTCTATATTAATTACATATTGTTTATTACAGTTATGATTACGATTATGATGATGGTGATTATTCATTATTATTGTTATTATTATTGTTATTGTTATTATTATTGTTGTTATTATTATTATCCAAACTGGGTTCCCCAAAGCTCTCCACCCAGCCCATGCAGGGAGTTGTTCCCTCCAAACACAGATGCTGTGAGAACACAGCAGACACGTGGCAGGCTGGAGGTGGATTTCCATTTCATCCATTAACCTTTTCAAGATCTCTGCCAAAAGGTGCCCGAGGTATTTTGACCTCTCTCTCAATGGTTTTTGCTAACCCACTTGTGTGAGAGGATTTTTTTTTAAAATCAGAGCAGGAATTCCAGCTCAGCGCAGATAGMTATCCCAAAAGGCTTCTCATTCACACTCAATTGATTCTGCAGCAGCCTTAAATGTTTCCCAGCCCATTTCTTTGTGACCTCTTTTATTCCAGGTGGTGTTTGAAAGCTCTGGAACGTGCAAGAGATGATCTGAGGCCGGATCTTCACTGTAGTTTGTGTTACTGCTCAGGTAACACAATTTCTGAGTAATAGCAGTGTTTGTAAAACAAATATCTGGGCTTGGAGTAACAAATTACTCCTGTGTTGGAAATTAAAATCAGACTCAAAAGTTKAAAGTAGTCTCGGTTTTTAAAATTCTGCAGGGTTTTTACTTAYGGCTCAAAGTGTTGGGGTGGTTAGAAACAAGATTTTTTTGGAGTAAAAAGCTGTCGCTGAGTTTGAAATATCTTGATTTTTAGATACAAGAAGGAAGAGGTATCAAGTGAAAACTGCTTGCATACTTCTTGTATTTGAGTTGAGCATCTCAGACACTGGAATAAACCTTTTGAGGATCTTCCCAGCACAGACTTTCCTTGCTGTCCTGGACCTCCCAGTCCCTCTCCAGGGCAGGGACCATCCCATCCAGCCTGGACTGGGWCCCCTTTGCATTCCCATTGCAGGAGGTGGAGCAGGTGCCTTGAAACTCCAGGGGGTTCTGGTGCAGAGCTGCCAAAAGCAGCCCAGTGGCTCCCCATTATGATTTCTGTTTATACTGGTTTATACTGGTGTGTCTGAGGAGTGTGCAAGGCTCCCAGCTCCTCCGGAGCTTTGTCTTCCTCAAACCCGTCTTTACTGTATTCTTTTTTTGAGAGCTCCCTTTGTCATTTAGTGCAGCTGAACTCTGAAAGGCTCCTGATCTAAATGAGTCAYCGTCCCGCTAGGAAGAATGTGACAAATGTTAAATATTCTCGTGTCGCTCGCAGAGCTGAAAGCAAATCCATTCTTTGCCTTTAATGCACTTCCTGCCTTTATATTCTGATGATTCATTCCGCATTATGGTGGAATGCTTTGAATGCTTTGTGCCAGCTTTTTTTTTTTCCTTCTTCCCAAAGCTAACAGGTGTTCCTTGGATTTGCCTCATCTGTTTGGAATTGCTGTTGAGTCCAGCTGGAGATTTTCCATCCGGGAGCCCCTGCACTGGGCACGGTGCACCTGGAGCCAGCACTGAGCTGGGTCTGGCTGGTCTGGGCTCAACAGCTGCTCCATCCTCTCCACATCA
The DNA here is from genome assembly GCF_030028575.1 of Malurus melanocephalus. Classification (NCBI taxonomy): domain Eukaryota; kingdom Metazoa; phylum Chordata; class Aves; order Passeriformes; family Maluridae; genus Malurus; species Malurus melanocephalus. The sequence continues at coordinate 127,654 of NW_026623938.1, read as the reverse complement.
TCATCTGGGCTGGATTTACTGCACAGAGCCCAGGGCACTTSTCCCACATGATGGAAAYGCAACTGCTCCTGCTCTGAGATGGTGTTTGCTGTGCGAGTGGGACTAAAAGCAGGTATTCATCCAAAATTGTTCCCTTTTCTAGAAAAAAAACCCTCAAAAATGGTAACATCAACACTTGTCCTTAGGCAGGAGTTGGGTTTTTTTGCAGCTCAGTGAAAGCTTATTTTAATAAGGTTGCACTGTCCAAACTCTCATCTTTTTAAACAAAAATGTTCTGCCAGATTGAGATGGATGAGTAAATGATTCCAAATCCAGCACACGTACGAGTTCTCCTCAGCCCTGGCTTTGGCAGGCAATGGTTCCACACATCTGAAACCATCCCAGGCAGCAGAGCTGTCCCCGTTTGTGGGAAATGCCAAATGGCATTTGACAAATATTAATTTGATTTGATTGGATCRTAGTRCAATATTTTATTTGCTAGATGTTCAGACCTRATTAAAAAATATTTTTGMRTTATTAAGATACCTTGGAAAACATCGGCTTCCTTTAATTGGAATCTGATAAACCAAGAACCTGGAGCAGTCAGCCCTGTTTTAATCTGATTCTGTAGAAGCAGAAATTGTAACACTGAGTAAAGAAAGATTAGGAAAAAAAAACCCCAAAAACCTTTGAGTGCATTTTCTATTCTGATCCCTTTGGTTTGGTGCTAATTTTAATATATTTAATTTGCTTCTGGAAAATGTAGGGAAAAATTAGAATTAAGAGGGAATGATGTATCAAGTTACCCTGGTTTTGTGGCACTGATCTTGTGACAAAAATATAATTTTTGCTATTGCCTGTCAATGTAACAATTCACCTCTTACTTATGAAGCTGTTAGCACCTTGACTTATATAACATTTTCAATAATGTGCAGGCAAATTCTTGTCCAAATTCCTCTTTTTTTTTCTTGGAAAAAGAGGTATGTGTGGATGAGTCAGGAGAAGTTTGAAGAGTCCAGTGTGAAAGCCCAGCAGCGACTGGGGTGGTACCAAAATGAAACCCCTCCCAAGGTTAATTAGAAGCAGAAATGTTTCACTCTGAGTTCAGCACTGCTGGAATGTGCTGATTCAGATGGGAACGCTGACAGGATTCCTACTAGGGCTGATTATCTACACCTTAATTATTATATAAATCAATGCAGGATAAATAAGACCTTCTCGGTGCGGTGGCTCCTTGCCATTTGTGATTAATATTTCATTAGGCACCGAGCCACCAGAGCACTTAAGCAGGTGCTCCATTTTAGCCACTTTAGTCAATTAGACTTGGAATTAGGCATATGTTCCCTGGCTTTGCTTGAGTGGACCACTGTTCCCCAAAGCTGAGCTGACCTTTACCTTGGTCATTAACATCAGTGAACGCTTTTTGTCTTTGTATTCACCAAGGATTGGAAATAAGAATTTCCCTGGTTCTGCTCACAAAGGAAACGTTGTCACAATTTGCAGGGCTCTTTGTCAKCCTTCCATATGGCTGAAAGGATGGKTTTTCCCCAAAGCCTTGTTTTCCTTTGTATCCTCTGCCTCTCCAGGTGGCAATCACGTTAATACACTCTGAATTATCAGTTTTTAGAGACCACACAAGCCAAAGAAATGTGTGTGCCTGTTGATAGAGGGTAAAGTTTGCTTTTTTTCCTTGTAGTAAACAGATTAAAATGATGTTGTAGCTTTTGCACAATCCAGCAGAACAATCTCACCATTATCTACTTCATGTGCTGGTTTTTACATCACCAGTAGAGGTTTTTATACCTTTTTTAATGACTTACTTCTGATTTGCCAGTATTTAAATAGATAAATAATCAAAAATCATGGGTTAATAATGCCAACCTGAAGTCTGTGAGCAGTTTAGGATGTTTTTTTGCAGCCCTTTGGTGGGATCTGCACAGTAGAACAGGGAACGAGGAAGGATTGAAGTGTCAGAGAAACATCCAGTTGTGAGACAAGTTTGTGAACTAAGAAAAGCTTTATTTGTGATGACACTGAGTTGAGTTTCTTTGTTACTTTTCCCACTGCAGATGAATAATTTCCAAAGCCTCTTTTCTCATTACTGATCTAATTTTGACTTCTTTAYGCTTTGGAAAATTCCAGTGTTGCCACATCTCATTTTCCTTGGTTTTCTCTCCCCTTTCCAGGGCATTGTAGAAGATCCCTGTCCTCTCTTTGTATTTCCACACCCCATGCTCCTGTTCCACCTGCTGTTCCCAAAGATGTGAAGGTGCCTTTCAGGAGCTGATCATTAAGGATATGGACCCTGCTGTCCATTTGGAAAAGGAGTGAGCTCCAGAAAAGCAGCGTAAGTGATCTGTGATTGTGTTACAGTGGAACAAAAGGCTCRGCTCAGGTTGCAAATGGACGATTTGTGCATTAAAGGATTTCACTGTGGTCACAYGATGGCATTTGATGGCCCAGGAGGTATTTGCTGCAGCATTAGTGGGTTTGAGTTTTTCTGGAAGGAGGATGAGTGGTTTGGAAAACCTTTGTCTGGTTTTATTTGTGAGCAGCAACATCCCCAGAGAAGTTCAGGAKGATCTGAAGGAGTGACTGGTTTTCATCCACTGGAGAAAGAAAAAGGGGTTTATCCATCTTTCCCATAGTTTGTAGGATAGCTGGACCTTGACTTCCCTGCCATGTACTGAAATTAAGGATAAAAATTCTTCTTGATCAGCAAGGAAAACCTTCAGCTTTCATGGCATCTGTGAATATTGGAGAAAACCAATCACAGGTTTCAAAAGTGTCAGTCTACTGAAAATTACATCCACGGTGGACAGGACTGCGAAACTTTATTAATTAAGTCATTGTTGAGATGTGTTTGATAAYCAGCATGAATTAAAAAGTGGAGAGTCAGGAGAAGAAAAAGAAAGTAGGAAACGAGTGAGGCAGGCAGTGTGACTTGGATCAAGTGATTTATTTTGATTTCTTTTTATTTTTTTTCTGTCTTTAAATTATTAGAAAAGGGTTTGATAACTTCCCAGAAGTTCCTGGGTTTTGTTGGGATTTCATGAGAGATCATATATTCCCATAATTTAGATTTCCCATTGTGGGATATTGCAAAGCCTTCATGTCTGAATGGGGTGGGTGACAGAAACGAAGCAGCCAGGCAAATGTCTGGCATTTTGTGATTGCATTATTTTGGTTTTTTGTATTATTTGTGTGATGACAGTGGGGTTTAAGAAGTAATTTTAGAGCTGCAGTTGAAGATGTGAAATGCAATTTTCCTCATTCACACATTTTATGTGTAACCATACAGCAAAAGGGAGCTCAGCTGAATCCAGACATCTGGAGAGCAGGAAAATCCTGCTGGATTCCAGCTCACCTTTGGAAATCGTTTTCCTGGTAAAATCAACCCAGAATTCATGAAAATCAGTGTGAAAATGGAAAATGATGATCAAAAGAAGCCCCAAATTGCCCTTGTAGTCAATCCAAGGCKGATTTTGAGCTGGCTCTGGTGTCCACAGGTGCCTGTTCCTGCTGGGASCATCAATCCTTTGATATTCCTGTCCCTTTGTCTTCCTTTTTCATCCCAGAACAAAGTAATGTGTTCTTCAACTTTGACCAAAGAGATTGGCAATGGTACAGGAGGAATAATTGTACCTGTCCAAGGCCCATTAATACCCACAAAAATATGTCCTAAATGAGGCATTTATACAAATCAATATACATTAAAATGTATGGGGAGCCCAGGCAAGCCAAGCAGAACTTGTTCTTTCATCTTCATTAAAAATAAAAGATTAAAAATTTATCTCTTCCTTCCTAATGCAGAGAGGTGTGGTGAAGGGAATGTGACCCGAAGTTTTAATGGAACAGCACTTAAATTTTATTATCTGTAAGAAAAAAAAGGATTTTCCAAGTGGGGAAAAAAAAAAGAATAATGCATTTTAAAAAGGCAACAAACAAGCAAATCAAAGTGCTCGTGGTTTGGTTTATGATATAATGGAGAAGTATTTTTAGAGGGAGACAGAGAGGCTGTGCTTGGGAGGAATTGGGATTTTTAACTGGACAGGCTGAGTTGTGTCCCCACAACAGAATTTCCCTTTTCATCTCTATGTCTGGAATGTGTTCCCTTCCCACCCTGGACTCATTTGGTTGCAGATGTCAGGGAAAATTCTGCACGTAATTAGGAAAATTATGTGGGTGGGGAGAGGAAAATAAAAGAAGAGGGAAAGTTTGGGGAGGAAGTGAGGTCCAGCATTAGGCTGGATGGGGCTTGGAGCAGCCTGGGCCAGTGGAAGGGGTTTGGAACTGGACAGTCTTTAAGGTCCCTTCCAACCCAGGCCATTCCATAATTCTATGAATAAAAGCAGGATTTTGGTTTCCATTGCACCATTTGGGTGACTCTTTTTTTCCTTTTATTTTTTTTTGCTGTCCCTTTGACAGGGCTGTGAATTATTTCTGCCTGCTCCTTGTCACTGCATCCACTCTCATTGGCAGCACCCCTTGAGCACCAGAAGCAGAAATTCATCCTTCTGTGGTCCCTACAAGGAGCAGAAAAGATCTTCTCCCTCTCCTYTCCATTTACACTGAGTTTTGCAGTATTTTTGGTGTTTCAGGTGTGATCAGCTCCAGCACTTCTCAGTTATTACTGCTCTCCCATTTTCACCCCGCACTCGTCAGTGGCCATGAACAGAGAAGAGYTGGGCTTTCAGCTCAAGATTCAAGGACCTTTTGTGTCTGAAAGCTGCTCCTGTTACCCATTAGCCCATCAAGTTATTTGTTCTTGCACATAACACTTCTTTCTTTCTTTTTTCTTTCCTGTTTCTGAGGACTTGTAGCAGTTTGCAGAGTTTCAGGGTGAGCGTGAAGAACTCCGTGTCAAAAGGGCAGAAAATGCTTTGTAGTGCTGAGATGGAGCTGCTTYCCGAGGAGTTTTATTTTCTACAGAGATTTCAGACTAAAGAGAAGAGGGGGCAGAGAATSGGGATAAATCCTCAGGAAGTCTGAGGATTAGAACTGATTACGGTGCTCAGGAACTYGGGTTGAGGCTCCCTCAGAAGTGAAAATCCCACTCACAGAGCAAGAGGGCATGAGGAGCAGGAGCAGCAACATTTCCCTGGATTTTTCAGGCAGGAAACAACCCCACTTTCACCAGGGAGTCCAGTGAATTTACAGCTCTTTTGAGTCCTTTGGTTTTGTCAGCTTGGAGCTCAATCTTTGGGAGCTGCAAGTGTGGTCAGGCCTTTCAGTCCTGCCTGCTTTGAATTTCCCCTGCCTATCCTTTTAATTCCAGTTTTTTTTTCATTTAAATTCATTGTTTAATAGAAGCTTTTAGAATAAATCTAAGGTTGTTACAAAAGGAAAATGATGTTCCAGCCATATTTTGCACACAAATGGGCAAAGCCATCAGCACATCCCTTCTTTTGGATTATTTTTCAAGGTTTTTTCACTGTTGGCAGCTCAGACATCTGTTTTTTTTTTTTCCCAGTAAAAATCAGGCTTGGACTGTCACTGTGCTTCTTATCCCCTAAAAGCACTAACTGAAAGCTCAGCTAGTCTGGCTGTTAACAGGAAGCAGAATTGAGCTCRAGTTGTAAGGAAAATTGATGGAAAATATCTGCTCTGAAGTTCTGCACTGCCCGGGATTTCAGAGCTGAAGCTCTGAGCAGTCTGTGGCTCTCAGAAAACTCAAAAAAATATCAGTTCTTCCCTTCTCCCATCTCTTGGCCAAATGAATGAGGCTCTTTGACCCAATATTTTCCTTCCTCCCATTTATTTCTGTCCCCTGAATGTTTGGAGWGCTCCCATGGAAGAAGTGAATGTTTTCATGCTTCCAGTGGTTCTCACTGCACACAAAATGGGATAATTGAGGATTTATCCCTCACCTGGCTCATTGCATTTGTCTTTTTCACCCATTTTAGGAGTGAAGGTGCATTGAGTGTGAGAATTCCGTGTTCCAAACTCAGCAGTTCCTTTCTCTTCCCTCTGATGATTTCAGCGCTGTCAGAAAATCTTCCTCCGAAATCTGAGAAGAATTTTTAGAAGAGGGCAACGGCAAACCCCCGAGATTGAGATGTTTTACCTCAATTCCTTCAGAGAAGCAGGAAGAACAGGTAACTAAGCAAAGCTTTTGCATCATTTCRCATGGAAATAACACAGGAGGAAGGAGGGATTGGAAAACATGGCATTTTTGTACTAATAATGTATTTCCTGGAAGTGAAATGTTCCCCAGCATCCCAAGCCCTGACACTCTTTGGTGTGAGTAGAAAAGGTATTAAACTGATATAGAGACTGTTCAATGTCACTAAGGAAACTCAGAGCACTCACTGTAAATGTGAAAAAATAAAAAGTGCTCTCTATTACCCACTAAAATATGGGAAAAGTTGCTATTAATGAGAAAGCCTGGATTGTTAGGAGATAATAAAAATAAATTAGGAGYGTTAGGCCAAATTTCCTGGTAGGTTTGTCAGTGTTTGCTGTAATTTCCCAGTTATAACTCCATTATGCAGTGCGGTGGGAGGGTCCACTTGTGGAGAGTTGCACTCAGTTCTTACGTTTACTGCCCCTTTTAATGCTCAGCCTGGTTGATTTAAAACTCAGCCTAAGTTAATTAACTAGTTCAGCATTAAGATTATCTCTGAGAGCCAAAAAGTTCCACGTTGGTGTTAATCACGGTGTAGCTACAGCTTTTTAATTTGATTTTTTTTGTTACTGGAGATTGGAGAGCAGTGGAGTGCCCAGTAGTGCAGAGCATTCCCAAATTCTTCATTTAATCCACACTCRTAATTACCTGCAATTCACACTGAAGGCTGAACACATAACAAACAATGTGGCTGAAATTGAAAACCAATCCCGAGGCAAACATTATTATTTACAGGYTGAAATAAAAGCCTGTGGTCAATACCATCATTCTGCTGTTTCCCTGCACTGTAATTTCTGCTGGAAGAATTCTGTGCTCTGTGATTTCATCCTCCTGGTTAGATTTTCCTCTAGGTTAATGGCACTGAGTTTAGTCTGGTGGTTTTGGGGGTTTGGGGTTTTTTGTTGGTTTTTTTTTTTTTTTTTTAATTTTGTTTGTTTTTTTTGGGGGGGGGGGTTTTGGTGGTTTTTTTATTGGGTTTTTTTGGTTTTTTTTTTTTTTTTTTTTTTTTTTTTTTTGTTTGGGTTTTTTTTTTTTTTTTTTTTTTTGGTTGGTTTTGGTTTGTTTCTCGATTTGTTTTGGAAGTTTTTTTGGGGGGTTTCTGGTTTTTTTTGGGTTGTATGTTTTACTTTTCTGGGGTTTTTTTTGGGTTTTTTTGGCTTTTTGTTTTTTTGAGTAAATGAAAGGTTCTCTCTGAATCCCATGGTAGGTGGAATAAACCTGGGAGCTGCATTTCTTTCCCAGTACAAGAACCAGCTTTARATCTGTCAGGTTGATAACAGAGGGTGTTAATATTTTAATGTAACACCAAATCAGCCAGCAAACACTTCTAAGGGACAACCTTGGTGCTGCTGCACTGATCCAAATCTGGAATTCCACAGTCTCTCAGTTAAAAATAAGAATGTTATCAGCAGGTTTGGTAGCAGAATGTTTATTTCAGAGCAGATATTTGGGAATCAATTGTTGGTTTCTTGACCAGGGGGCAGATCCTGCTGCTTCTCCGTGCTCTCMCCATTCCAGCTGGGATCACTGAGGAATTTCTTTCTGTGGATTCTTTGTGGATCAAAGCTTTGATCACCTCCTTTGATTTCAGTTTATTGTGACCTTGGCTTTAACATCCTCCTCCAGCCTGGTCGGGTTTCCAACCGAGCAGCTCTTACCAACCTCCCCCGGTGCTTTTTGTCTCAGGGCAAAGCCCAAGATTTTCCAGCCTCCATTGTGAGATCAATGGCTCAAATACCACTTTTTGTGAGAGATTTCCCAGGTTTTTCATGGACTCTTATCACCATATTCCCCAGATTTCAGAGGTTCTGCATCAGCTTGCGTGTTTTATTTTTCTCAGTTATCAGCCCGACACGATCTCCCCGTTTCTCCCTGCTTTTATCGAGTTGGGATTTCACATCTCTTGTGCCTCCTGGTTCCCTGCTGGGATTTTTTTTTAATCTAATCACAGAAAGATCTGATGGTTTGCAGGAGCAWTGCTGCTCTTAAGGAGCAGCCTGGGAGATGACTTGCTGCTGGGTTTGGTTGTGTGTTTCCCACTTCTGGAGGGATTATTTTACTGGATAATGATCCAGACTTCGGAGTGTGTTAAATTACAAACTGCCTGCAGTTTCTGAGCTCCTCTTTAGGTGTCTGCAGTTTATTGAGATATAAAAATGCCTAAATACATGAAATCTTTAGGACAGAACTGATTTTTCTTCTGCATTTATTCTCTCAAGGCACGCTGGGGTGAAACTAGACCTTTAATTCTAAGCTTAAAAATGAGAGTTTATTATAGACTGAAAGCCTGGTTTTTCCAAAGCAGATAAACATTTCTCACTGTGTGATATCAGGGATTTACACATTCCCAGCCTCGTGGAAGCCTTCAAGAACATTTCTTTTTTTTTTTTTATTAACTTAGCCCAGCTTTCAGTGCAGGGCTGGATGAAGTTGTGTGGATACCTCAGGGSCCAGCTCTGAGCTCTGTCAGTATTTTCAGCCTTCAGAAGTTCAGTTTCTGCTGCTGGGCCCCTTTTCCCCTCCAGTTTGCCCAACCCCGTGGCTGAGTGGAACATCAAAGTGCAGGGAGATCTTTCAGGAGTCCATGGTATTAGTGATAAAGCTGAATAAGATAAAAAATTGCCTTCCAGGATACAGAATCCTGCAAGCCCAGAATGAGAATTTTATTTTTTATGAGCAGGAAAACTCTCAATATTCTGTAATTATTTATAAAGAACTTTGTAATTATTTATAAAAACTTTGCAGGTGACAGGTCAGGTCATAGGAGGGATTTTCATGAGCTGCTCTTTGTTTTTGCAGCAGTTCCTTCAGGGAAACCTCAGCATCCTCCACCCCACGCCTGTGGCTGCAGAAGGACAGAGTTCTGCATGTGGAAATGCATTTTCTTCCACTTCTAGTTATCAAGACCCTGACTAAATTCACCTTAGAAAGGAGGTATTTGTGGCTTTTTATTTAAATAAGAAAATAAAATATTTACCAGCAGTGTGGGCCCCCACCAGTGTCAATCATTGCAAGCACGAAGAGAAACATTGAAACCARCACAAGACCACATTCAGAGATTAACTCCATTTTGGCAGCTACATTTCAGTTTTATTTCCATTTTTCCTGAGTTTGCTGGCTCTTGGTGAGCCATGGACCACGGTGATTTAAATTCTGCATCACTGAATTGGGATGGGTGCTGTACAGGAGGCAGGGATTGTGTTCTGGCAGTTTGTTTGGCTTTATTCTGTTCCTCTGAACTGATAGAAGCAGCAGAGTTGGAGAAACAGCAGAGTTGGAGAAACTCCAAACCAACAGAGTTAGAGGAACTCAAAAGCAGCAGTTAGAGAAATTCCAAACCAGCAGAGTTGGAGCTGGGATGGTGGATACTGGGAGGCTCCRTTGAGGAGATGTAGCTGGATCCTGATTCTGAAAAATTACAGAATTTAGTGAGTAGAGAAAACAAAGCTTGGTTGGTKTGATTTCAGGAAGCTGAACTGGATTTGTCACTGATTTATCACTAAAATGGTGTGGCTTAATTTGATATCAATATCTGAATGTTTTTTGGAGTGCAGGATGAAGCTGGTCCAGCTGCAGTGTAAGTGGAGCTTCAGTACTCCACCTTTACTCACTGGTGTAGTGAAGAGTGCTAAAATTAAATTTTMTTTGGACACTTCCATGATTCTGAGACACTTCTGCTATGCCTATGTCTTAATTACCAACCAAAAAATAATGATAATATGTGTGCAGGCAGGAAAGTTGATTAGACTGAGATCAGAGACAGATTCAGATGGAATAACAAAGCATCAAAATGTCTGTAATGATTATCTGAGAGCCTTCACCCAGTGGAGATGCTTCTCCTCTGTCTGCCAGAAAAACCTGCAGCCAGGCTGTATTAATGCCAATCCACGGGGCATTTTGGGGCAGCAAAATCCACCATTCTGGGTTTGAAAGGAGATTTTGCTTGGTTTTCAATTTCAGTCTTGCAATGCTTTGAGGTATTTGCTCCTCTCTCCCAATATTTGGTGTGGTTTGTGCAAACTATCTGTGCTTGAGTAAGAAATAATTTTAGAAGGAAATTTTGACTCTGCATAAGGAACATTTTTAGAATGAAATTTTGACYCTCCATAGTCTCTAATAAAGAGAAACAATTCCTGCTGAGGGATTCTCTCCATGTGCCCATGTGAGAGTTCACATTGAGCACAATCTGAATGTTCAGGAAATAATCCTCCCTCCTGACAACACAATGGGAACGGCAGAGGGGTGCTGTCCAGGACAAACACAGCATTTATTCAAGAACTCTCTCTCAATTATCATTTCAGTTTTGTTTGTGTGAATTCTGCCTGCCTGCAAATAGGATTTGCAGTTCTGAGCCAGATTTTGACTCAATAGAACCACGGTGGAGGTGGCCGTGGTGGAATCACAGCTTTTGATTCCAGCAGAAAGTGGTGAGAGAGTTTCACAGCCAAGCCAAACCATTTGTTTGCTGTTTTGTAGGCAACGTTTTACAGCTTGCTTTTAGTCCAGGCTGCTCATTTAAAAGAGGGGGAAACTAGTGATGGAGTGAATGCCAGGGGTTATCTGCTCCTCTTGAATGGGAAAGGAAAGAAAGCTTTATCTCCCCTAACTAAAGTTGGTGTAGAAGCCTTTAGATGAGCTGACAAAATCACCCAAAAATTGAAATTGGAAGTGAAGGAGTGGAGCAATCTGTGCTGTTACACCGGGGAGTTGTGTGGATGCTGCTCTTCCTCYAGTTGTATCTTCCTAAAATAATAAGGGAATAAAACATTCCCTGAAATGAGAGTGCACCGAGTTTGAACGCTGTGGGGATTCACCAAAAATGGGCTCATCATTGATTTATAAATTCATTTCCCAGTCCTGCTCCTCTGAGGAAACAAAACCCATAGTTCAGCTCATGAAATGTGGGATGAGAGCAGTCAGTCACCTCAGAGTGAGGACGGTGCAGGTGAAATGTTAATGGAGTTTTTATATCTTTTATAAATTTATTCAGTTGATGAGGATTTGTGCCTCGTGAGTGAGCTGGGGATGACCTGGGCAGGGAGAGGTCAGAGTCAGGCAGGTGAGCCCACCAAAGGAAATGTTTGGTTCTTGTTGAGGTTCAGAGAGGAGGATCTTGGGCTCTTTTTCAGCAGTCAGAGGTTTTGTGTCAGTGCTGGGCTGAGATGGATGCAGGAGGAGCTTTGGGATTGATGGAGCTGAGGAATGGGGCAGCCCCAGACAGGGAACAGCTCAGCACAGTGAGCTCTGCAGTTACCCATCCCAAATGGAGCTTGGCTGGCTCCATGGAGCCATTCTGGCTTATTTTGGAGAAGAGAGTATTTAAATCCTTTAAATCACCGTGTGGAGGCTGGAATTCGATGAGATTTTAGGTCCTTTCCAAAGCAAACCATCCTGTGATTCTCTGAAATTCACTGGTTGATTTTTGGGTATGTTTATCAGTTTATTTTATTTTCATTCCTCTTTAGTGGTGCATCCAACACTCTTCCCTCTCAGGACTTTTGCACATTTTTTTTTCTGGGACAAAGCCTTAATTGAATGGGATTGGGAAGAGAGGTTAAGGCATGGTTTATTCAATGCTGTGCTGCAAAATGAAACATAATTTTTTTAATCTTATCCCTTTCATATTCCTGTGATGATGCCCTTTCAGTGCTTAAAAATCTCTCCCACATTTTAAGATACCAGATTTCTGACGGTACCTCTGTGTGCTGTTAATTAGCTCTGATTTCTCCTGAAAATCTTCAGCATTTTCCTGCTCAGCAGTTTTATAGCATTGGARGGACAAACTCACCCAAAGTTTTGGCTCTGCTGTTGGAAATTCTGCTTTGGAGCCCTGAGCTGCAGCGTGGGCACAGGCTCTCAGATAATCACTACAGACATTTTGATGCTTTGTTATTCCATCTGAATCTGTCTCTGATCTCAGTCTAATCAACTTCCCTGCCTGCATGCATGATTATCATTATTTTTTGGTTGGTAATTAAGAGTTAGGCATAGCAGAAGTGATTCAGATTCGTGCAAGTGTCCAAAGAAAATTTAATTTTAGCATGCTTTACTACACCAGTGAGTAAAGGTGGAGTWCTAAAGCTCCATGATTTTGGGTGCTGAGTTTCACTTTTCATTTCAGAACTTGCTTTCATGCTAAAATTCTCCTTTTGGGGSTAATTCCAGCCTTGTTTATCTGGTTTTATTAAAGAAGTACAGCTGGAATGACTTCCACCTGCTCCTTTGGATGTGTCTGGAGAGCAGTGTGGTTGGAAATGGTGCAGCAGCAGGGACAGGGAGGGATTCATGCTCATGGAATAAAGAGAAAGAAAGAAAATCCCTCTGTGATTCTGCCTGAGCCTGGGTTGTGTTGTTCCCTCATATTTTAATCCCACTCCAAATTCGGGCCATCACTCATTTGAAGCACCTTTGGTCTTCACTGACTGAATAATATGTGATTTATAAATAGAAAAATGATTCTGGGGGAAAAAATCAAAAATTACCATATGGCTGGAGAAGAATATCCGTCGAGTTTTACCTGTTATTATTCACTGCCTTTCAACAAGACCCCAAACTTTCAGGAAATTCTGTCTGCAACAATAATAAGCCTCGARAAAGGATAATAAAAAAGTATCAGGTGTTGGCAGTCTGTTGAGAAAGCAGGTGGCTGCTCCTAAATCTAATTCCTGGGTTTTTATGGCGTGGCAGTAAAAGAGGGAAGGAGGCAGTGCTGTTACCCACCGAGCTGGAATGAAATCAGTTTGGTTTCTGCAGGGCTTTAATGGGGCTCCTCAGAGAGGGCAGCTCTGCCTCTTCTGGCTGGAAAATCATCTGGACAGGGGTTTTTGAGCTGTGGAAATACGCTGCAACTCGAATTTTTACAAATTCAATTTATTATACCCATTAACTCGTTTCCATGTGAGATGTCTCATTAATTTTCTGTGTTTTCAGCCTTTTATAACAGCTCAAGGGGATTTCCTTTGCCTTCACTTCTCATGGCTTTGTGGTTCACATCTGTACGTTGTTCCTTGCTAAATTTAAAAAGTCCAGGTAGATCTGCTGGTTTTCCTTTCTGCCAAACACATTCTGAAAAGTGGAAGAGATCCGTTCCACTTTCTCACTTTCCTGTAAAGTTCTGAAATGTGCTAACAACAGAATTTTGAATGGAAAATACCAATTCACAAAAAAAAAAAAAGCCCAGCACAAAAGATGTGCCACACCATTCTGAGCCTGCTGCTTTCTTCAACAGTATTTTAAAATCTTTAGTTAATGGGTTTACATAGGAAAAAAAACCCCAAACATATAAAGGTGTTTAGAAGGTTTTTGGGGTAGGATTTGATTTTGGGATAAGGATTTGGTTTTGGGATAAGGGTTTCAATTTTTGGGGTAAGGATTTGGTTTTTGGGGTAAGGATTTGGTTTTTGGGATGGGGATTTGCGTTTTGGGGTAGGAGTTTGGGTTTTGGGATAGAGTTTTGGGGTTTTGCGATAAGGATTTGGTTTTTGGGATAAGGGTTTGAGTTTTGGGATATGATTTTGGGTTTTTGCGATAAGGATTTGTTTGTTGGGATGGGGATTTGGTTTTTGGGATAAGGATTTGGGTTTTTGTGATAAGGATTTGGTTTTTGGGATAAGGAATTCATCCTGGGGGAGTCAGGTGTGGCTCCTTCCCACCATAGCCGCCCCCTGTGTCTGTGCAGCAGCAGCAGGAGGAATTTGTGTTTGGGAATCCGAGCAGATGGCAGCCCCACCGTGTGATGAACTGATCAGGAGTGATTAAGACAAGTGTAAAATTGGATTTCGAGCATCTTAAAAAGCACACGGCTCACTTGCTTGGAATTTCATGCAAAATAACCTCAAGTTGTGTGACAATTTGTAAATCTGGCTGAGGGGAAGGCCATCAATAATCCTGGGGGCTGCCTCACTTCTCCAGGATTTACCAAAAGATGTTGGGAAGAGAAATTTTCACCCAGCTGGCAAATAGGAACTAAAAATGAATTTTCATTCTATTTATTGTTTAAAGCTTAACTTCTAGTGGTGTGTGAAAAAAAATCAATTGTTTAAAATCTGTGTGTTATGTGAAAAAATAATTCACAGAGCGAGGATTCAGTCTACAGCTATAACTTATAGTTTAAAGGTTAATTATTATATGTAAATATGGCATTTTTTTTTGCCTATACAAGTGCACAGGAAGGACTGGGTGGATTTGCAGCATTTAGTCAAGTTTGCCTTTTGGTTTCAACTTTACTTTCCTAACTCTGTCGGCTTTGGAATTCATTTGCACTGCTTTATTGAGAGCTTCAGCTGTTTGCACCCTTCAGAACTTGCCTAAAGGGTGCTGCTTAATTAGGGTGGAATTACATGACACAAACCCCAAATATCAGCGTTTTTGATCCTTCAAGCCATTGCCAGCAGGGCCTTTTTGGAAATTTCTGTGTGCAGGGCTGGATAGAGCTGTGGAGCAGCTCTTAAAATTCTGCCTCAGAGCATCAGTGATGGCAGAGTCACCTGCGAGCTGCTGCTGGGTATTCCTGTTGGGTATTTTTGTTTGGATATTCCTGCTGGATATTCCTGTTTGGATATTCCTGCTGGGTATTCCTGTTTGGATATTCTTGGTTGGATATTCCTGTTTGGTTATTCCTGTTTGGATATTCTTATTTGGATAGTCTTGCTGGATATTCCTGCTGTAAATTCCTGCTTGAATATTCCTGCTTGAATATTCCTGCTTGAATATTCCTGTTTGGATATTCCTGTTTGGATATTCCCGTTGGATGTTCTGGATATTCCTGTTTGGCTATTCTGCTGGATATTCCTGTTTGAATATTCCTGCTGGATATTCCTACTGCTCCTCTCTGAACATTTCCAGCAGGTATTATCAAGGGGAATGCTGAAAYAATATTGCACAGTCAACACAGATCTTGACTTTTTTTTTTTCTTTTCCTCCCAAGCCCGGAAATACCAACTCAGCCAGGCCATGGTTAGGAAGGTAAATCAGGCAAAGCGCTCCAAACTTGTGTTGGTGCAAATATTTTGATGAGAACTTTCTAGTCTAAAAATTTCCTGCAATCCAAACTCCCAATCCCATCTTCAGGCCAGCCCGTGTGGGGCCAGATTCCCAGTTTGGGAATGGGATTGGGATTGGGAATGGGAATGGGACAGCCTGTGCCTGATGCACTGAGAACCTCACAGTGCTCCAAGGGCTGCTTTGGGGCGATGTGGGCTTGGAAATCAAGTGCTGGTGATGAAATGAAATTTAAAGAAGTCTCCCAGAATGGCAGGCTTTGGCAGGAATAAATTCATTGAATATTTCCTCTGAAATTCTGAAGAAATGAAGAATTGATGAAATGGGTGTAGCCTGACGTTCCAGTAAATGAAATAATGGCAGGATACATACACCAATTTAGGAAAAGTATTTAATTTCATTTTGCTGCCATCCCAGCAAAGGCAGAATGAACAAAGCAGTGAGCATTTGGAACTTGTTATTCTGCATTTTGCTCCTCCAAAAGCTGTTGACTGCGTGCTACAACAGCATTCACCTTATTCACAGATGAGAATTTTAATGGAATGGTTTTTATTTGGGAACAATATTTGCATATGCACTCGTAATTTTTTGTTGTGGWGAATAAATTATTCTGTTTAAGACACGGGAGAAATGAGCTGACTTCCCAGCAGCATCCACGGAAATGGAGTTCAAAAGTCCTTGTGATGTAGGAGGAGATTTGCATCTCCACAGAAAACAGGAGGCTGTGATTTTTCCCTTTGTTTCAAGCAGTTCTCTTTTTTCTTTTGATTTTCTCACCTGTGATTTGATTTCTTGSATTTCCAGCTAATTTGGTTTCAAAGGAAGGGTGGCAAACAGATGGAAAAAATATTGATGGCTTTTGCCACCGCAAAGCTGATCTTGCATCCAGGAAATATTTGTGTTTGTAAAGAAGGTAACATGGAAGATTTCTCTTTGGAGAGCCAGGAAATTATTCTTAAAAATAGAAAAGGAAAAACAACTTTTGTAATGAGATGTATGGGATATTAGACAATAATTTACAGAGCCTGGAGTGTGTTCACCTATTTTCAGTTTATGAGCACAGATACACTGGGAACAAAGCTCTGCCTTCGGAGAAGATAAGTGCTTTTTTTGGGGATCTCTGGGGTTTTAATTAGGGATTTTTATAGCTTTTGTATACGAGCTTCTTAGACCTTTTTACTTCAAGATAAAATTCAGTTATTTTGTGTCCTCACTTGATCAATTTTAAGGCACACAGTAAAGGTGGAAAGGATCTGTTTCTAAATACTAATGAGTGCCTTCCTAAAAGGAGGAGGAACCTGTGACAGTGTTCATGGGTGGGTGTTGAGGTATCTTTAAATGGCTATTTTATAACCATAATAATAATTGCARAGTGTTTGTAATTAAAGGAATCAGTTAATTATGCTCCCAAATTGCAGCACTGGCTGGTGCAGGTGCATTGTGGGGTCACTGTTCTTTAGGATGGGGGATGTTTGTGTTTGCCCATAAATCCCCCTCAGAATGGTCCCATTTCTTCTGCTGGTGATTAAATTGTTCTGGTTCCTTCTTGTTGCAGTGCTGGGGGGTTTAAAAAACCCCAAATCTGAGTGAGGACCTTTACTCCAAGGTGTGAAAACATTGATGAAGGGTCAGCTCCATCCCTGGAGGGCTCCAGCAGCTTCCTGAGCTTCACCCATCATGGAACAGCTCCAGCCTGGACTGGAAATGAAGAATCTGTAAGAAAAGATGGAGATAGAAAAGAGTATTTTATGGGAAGGGCTCTCCTTTTGTGGGAAGGAAAGTGTTTTGTGGAAGGGTTCTCCTTCTGTGGGAATTAAAGAGTGTTTTATGGGAAGGGTTCCCCTTCCATGGGAAGAAAAGAATTTTATGGGAAGGGCCTGGGGCCAGCACAGGAAAGGTGTGGAGATGCAGGAGAGGCCAGGGGAGAACACAGAGCTGCTCCAGGGCTGGGAGAGCTGGAAATGCTCACTTGGAGAGGAGAAGGATCCAGGGAGAGCTCAGAGCCCCTTTTGGGGCCTCAAGGGGTTCCAGGAGAGCTGGAGAGGGACTGGGGACAAGGGATGGAGGGACAGGACACAGGGAATGGGGTCACACTGCCAGAGGGCAGGGATGGATGGGATTTTGGGCAGGAATTGTTCCCTGTAGGGTGGGGAGGGGCTGGGATGGAATTCCCAGAGAATCTGTGGCTGCCCCTGGATCCCTGGGAGTGCCTGAGACCAGGCTGGATGGGGCAGGAATTGAAGCTCTGAGATGTTTGGGAGCCAAGGGATGTCCAGGCATCCAGAGGCAGCTCAGGAACACCACAAAGCCATCACAAACCCACTACAAAGCCACCACAAACCCATCACGATCCCAGCCTGGTGCCCTGGTGTCACCTCCTTGCCCTGGTGCCAGCTCATTTTGGGATTAAAAAGATGCAAAGTTGGTTTTAAAGCYGTGAATTATTTGCGGTGTTCAGTTGGAGACGTCGCCTTCAGCTCTGTCAGGAGCTCTGAGTCAGCAAAGTATTAATAAATACTTGATGGCACCCCACATAAATTGTATTTTATAAATATGGTTTATCCCCGGGAAAGAGCACGAGTCGAAGGCATTGTTGGCAGTCTTAATTCAGAAGGGCTTTTTTTTTTTTAAAAATTTGATCCAATTTTTGTGCAGTATCTGCCAAAAGAAAGCCCCAGACGGCGGAAGTTTGAGTCAGGGTGTGATGCAAGAGGAGACAGATGGCAAACTCTGCCCAGATCGTGGGCTTGAGCCACCATGGGCAGAAACCTGCAGGAAAACTCGTATTTTTCAATATTATTATTATTTTYAAACTGATAGAAAAGGGTGCTTTTMRTACAYRTTTAATATATTATTTTATCTAAGCACTTCAAAACAGGAAGTGTTCTCTCTTTAGCTTCTGTATTTTGAGTTTAAAAGAAGTTTAGCTCAGTAATTTAAATTTCAAAAGATAATCCAACATTTCTAGTGTTATTATGACTATTATTGTAGGGTATTACTGCAGTTTTTACAACTTTAGGGATGTATTTGTCTCTTCCCTGTTAAAGCCCTGTATTCATGTAAAAATGCGTGTGAATATTTAYAAATAGGTCTTAAAGGTTGGGCTTAATGACTATAATTTTATTATTCTATAATTTTATGATTCTTTAATTTTATTCTAATCAAAGGCTCTGACATGCTATGGAAAAAGATTGGGTTTTATGGGATAAACTTACTATGAACARGGAAAAAAWAARARAAWAWRASWYWWAWRWGWRTKTTTYCYCTSMAAARAGWKTTTYWCAMAAAWATATTTACAGCTGAATTATCTGAAYAGTTGTGAAGTCAAGACAAGAGCTATGGGTGGTATTTCAGCCACAAATACCTGCCAAAGGTCTTTCTGATGACAAAAAATYGCTTTTATGTAGTATTTTTATATAGTATATATTGTCCTTTTATRTAGTGTGTATGGTGTTTTTATGTTCTGTATTTACCCACAGAGTGTTCTCCCTGGAAGRAATTCTATTTATTTTCACAGAAGTCTTGGCAAGGATGAAGCCATTGGCCATAGGAGAAAAAGGAAAGGTGAATATTCTTATATATGGCAATAATTACTGTTCTTAAAACGTGTGTTTTTTTTTTTTTTTAAGTGGGAATGAATTTGTGGGAAGATCTCTGCACTTGGTGCTGTTTCTCTGGGGAATTGGTGCACTCTGAATTCCATCCTCTCTGGCTTCATGACTTGGGAAATCTGGGAATGTTGGCCATCAGTTTCTCCATTCCCATTCTGTTTCCTGGCTAAACTTTTGGAATTTTTTGAGTTCTGGGTGAGGTGTCCAGGACAGCAGACACCGGGGCTGGTTTGCAGCCTCATCCCTGATGGATCCATGGCCATTCCTGCTCCAACTTTGTCCTGATCTCATCCTTGGTACAGTGCCCATCCACCCTTCACAAAGGGTTAAAATTGAAGATTGAGGGGATCTAATTAAGGAATTTCTAAAATCCCTAAAAGCAGGATTTTAGAATTTAAATTCTTCCATGAGGCCGAGGGTCCGTGTCACCCTCTCAGCCCTGCARTTCCCTTTATTGACTGACAGGTGATCTTGCAGCACTCACGGCACTGTTTTAAGATGCCTTGGATGATTTGTCTGTGCTGGGATGATTCATTGCTCCACTTTTATTTCACCATAAAGACAAAGTGAGACGGATTTTTGTCTTCTCCTGCACTTCTGGCTGTGTCTGTGGCCTCTTTTATTCCCTCTCCTTTGAGCACAGACGGAAGGGAAGCGAAGGGAACGCGACACCTCCGGAGTCACCCGACTGCAGCGGAGCTGCCAAGGAGAAGAGCCTCTTGCAGGCGCTCCCCAGCCTCCTTTGTTCATCAGTCACAGCTCTGACAAGCTGCTGACTCTCTCCAAGATGTCTCCAGGCAGGAAGGGAATGACAAATCAATGACAAASCACTCCAAGTTCAGGCAACAAGTTGATCAAAGCCTCAGCAGCGGTAACGCCGCGATTCCTGGGGGTGGTGGGAACAATTCCAGCCTCCTCCCAAAATATCCTGGCAGCTTGGCTTTGTTCAAGCATTCAAACCCCCCCGCCCAAAAAAATAATAAATCCAGGCAGTCCAAGGCACTGGCAGGCAAAAGAGAAGCCTCAAACATGAGTTTGCCTCCCCCTCGTGCTGCTCCTGCCGCTCGCTGGCTCCTGTCCCTCTGCAGCGCTGCTCTGACTCACTGCTGGTGCCTTTGAAACTTCAAAAAACCCCAAACTTTACAGCTTTTCCAAGCGGCTATAACTTGGTTTTTCATGCTTGTGTAAAGCCAGATTTTGGCTGTGGAAATTCTGGATTCCCAAAGGCGCTTGAGTGGCGATCCACATTTCAGAGAAAATGGCTTGTTGGCAATCTTGTTTAATGGGGATACTTTGTTTTTTGTTTTTTCCTCACTGCTTCTGTCCCACAGTGGAGGAGACAAAGGATAAAAAGAGAAGGTAACACCTTGTAAAATGGAGAGATCCGTTCAGTGATTCTATGGAAAGGGAAAGATTTCCTTGGACATTCCGCACACTAATCATAGCTCAGTTTTTTATTGCTGTAGAGCGTGAACTGAAAAAAAAAAAAAAGGGACACGTTATTCCCCAGGGATCACCTGCTCCACTGGGAAAATAAATACAGGATCCCAYAGGTGCAAACTGTTGGCAAAGATTTGGAGAGGGTTTTTACAGAAATGTAAGAAGACTTTAAAACCAGTGAGTYTCTGTGAGCTAATAAAGCATTTATCTCCATGTTTTTTATGGATTCCAGTTGCAGGAGATGAGATGTGCACGTCCTGATTCTTACAACCAGAAATTCAACTTTCCTGGAAAATACCCCTCACACCATCAATATGGAATTGGGATTTGATGTTCTGCTCCAAGCTCTGATATCTTGGTAAGTTGTGTTTAACCTGGAAGAATCAAAATGCTTCTTTGTGATTCCAAGCAAAGAGGAGATTGCTGGAATAAAGGTGTTGGTGTGTTGAGCACCTTTGGGGTTACCCAAGGTCACATTTTAATGTCCCCTTTATTGGTTTGTAGGATATGGTCTCCCATTGGGATTCTCCCTCTGCTTTCAGCGTTTGCTTCTGCCTTGACTCGGAATTGACTGAGAAAACCACAGGAAGGTCCATATTTAGGTGAGTGTTCCCCTTCCAGGGTAATCCTGATGATTAAATCCTCCTTGTGCTTCCCAGCACATAAAGGAACAGTCAGTGTCATCTAAATCTGAAAAAGATCAACATCCAAACTSCAAATAAGCCCCAAAACTCCAATTGTGGACTCCTGGCCCTGCTTTTCTCTCCTTGACCTGTCAGCAGCAGTAAAAGTGCTGTRTCATGAACTTACCTATTAAAGCAATTTGAAACCACATTAGAACTTAATGAAATCTGCTTAGGCCATTTATTTTTTTCATGTATTTGCTGTGTATCTAATGCCATCTTAATTAATTTTCCCCTTAGACAGAACGGGTAATGCAGTGAGGTGACCATGAGGTGTGACTTTGTGCCACAGCACAATTCTTTTTTGTCTTGCTGCTGTTAAAGTTTGATGTGTGGAGGTTTGAATTCAGTCCTGTGACTCTCATGCACTGAGGATGAACAGAATAATTGTATTTTTTAATGTTAAAGTAGATAACCACAACACATAATGTGCACATTGATTAATTTGGTRTTTTTATAACTTTACAGAATGCCCAAAATTCGATTCATGGTTTTAATGGCAAATACAGGAATTCAGTTAGCAGTGCTCAGTTCCTTGCAAAATATTTATCCAGGGAAGTACAGACACAACATCCAAGCATTTATTACATTTTGCACCGCAGTTGCTTGGAAATTAACACTTTTTTAAGGCATTCTATGTGTCCATGGAMTTAAAAATGGAAGTTCATTAACTAAGTTTTAATTGTTAATAAAAACCAAGCTTCAATATTTTGAAAATCCAGTCCAGGGATATTTTTTCTGTGCCACAGATTCATTATTTGAGTCTCTTTTTCAGAACAAAGCAATGCAATAGTAAATCAGCACTTCCACAGGCTGTTCTTGATGCTCTTKGCTGCATTATCACATGAATCAAAGGTGCAGCAGCAAAACTCCAAATGACAACTCARGCTCATTCAGCTAAAAACCAATATATACTGAAGCAAAGAGAGAAATCAAAGAGAAAATGGGGATGAATTGTCCTGAAATAGCAGAGCTCTGTAATGATCAGCCTGGTTTCATATTTATTGAGCAAACAGRCGTCCAACTTCATAGCTCTGAGCCAAAACAGAGCCACCAAASGCTCTTTATGGATAATTAAATATTYCTGGSGTTTATCTGCTGAAGGCCCYTCCGTGTTCCCACCTCTCACTCCCTTCTGGCAAAATTCTCACAGATTTCCAAGTTCCACTCCATTTTTAACTCCTCCACGAGCAGGACAGGGTTGGAATTTACCAAACAGCTCTTGGAGCATCGTTTTGTGGCTGCTGACCCTTCTTGCAAAGGTTGGAATTGCACCCAGCCACACCTTTCCGAGCATTCTGAGCATCATTTTGATTTAAAATATTCCTTTGAGTGTGATGATTCTCTCTCTGTGCGGTCTGCAAGGCCCAAATCTGTCTGTGCTTTCCCCGTTGTTTYAGGGATTTCTTTCCCTTCTCTCCCTCTCATTTCTCAGAGGTTTCTGCGTCATCCTTTCATGCTGGYATTTTGGAATGTTTTCCCATTTCCATTCCTCTCTTTCAGGTCAGCCTCTGCTGATTTGCACAGCAGCTTCCCTCACCTWGTGCAGCCCTCTCCACACGCAGGTAAAAGAATTTATCGTTCTAATAGACTTGCAAAATACTTTTTATTTTCTCGTGGCATTATTCAACGTTATCAGTTCTGAAAAAACAACCCCAGCGCTGTGTGAATACACAAGTTGCTAATGGATAATGTTTATGAATTATCCTCAATTTCCTGTGTACAAATCCAAGTCCAATTTACTTAATTAATGGTTAAATCTTACTCTGACTGTGCTGCATTTCAAGAAACTGAGTCTTTGATTAAACTTTTGTAAGAACTAATTGCCAGCCGAAGAGAAGTAGAATTCAGTGTTGGGAAAAGTAACAAATTGGATTTGGCTGTGGCGGTTTTCTTGTGTGGTGCATGGTTTATACTGTGAAATCACGATGAAATTGCCATTATTATTCTTCAATACAGTGCCCAGARATTCTTTAATACAATCCTTGCAGGTGATTTACTCCAGAGAAARAGGTGCTGTTAGAACACGATAAAGGGAAATTTCTGTAAAATCCAGTTTCCTCTTTCAGGCTGGTCTTGAGTTCCCAGGGCTTGGCATGGCAGCCAAGATTTGTTTTTTTTTTTTTTATTTTAAATAAAAGTGTACTTGAGCAGAATATCAAGAAAAAAATATAGAAGCAACAAATTAAATGAAATCTCCCTACGCATGCGCTTGTTGCTTTTTGCTCTAAATGAGTTCAGGCAGCTGGTGGGGTCTTTGCCATAAATATGGAAAATAAGTGGGGTTTTTGGCTGTAAATTCTCACTGAGGTTTTGGGCTCACTGGTGTTTGTGGCTCAGTGATAAATCAATTCATCTTTCCTGGCAGTGAAACACCTTTGGCATCTCTTCCCTTTGTTCTCTCAATCCCCTCCTCTCCATCCACAGCGAGATTTCACTGAGATGTTCAAGCATTTGGGGTATGGTGAGGGCAGAGGGATCCCTCAGGAGTTGAGGTACAAAGCTCAGGAAAGAGAGGGAAGGATTCTCTGCTTTTTCTGCCTTTTTGCACTTTATCTTTTAAAATTCACCACCAAAGCAACCTCTGGTTGTGTTGGAACTCCCTYCTTGCTGGGGTGATTAAAAAGGGAGAAGAGAGCAGCAATCTGGATGTAAAAATAAAACAATGKGATTTCTGCAGCTTCAGCAGTGCTSGTAATTCCCTTCCCCAGCCCRAGGASAGGCTGCAGCTTAGAAAGCAGACAAATTTAAATTCACCAAGGGCTGCTTTCTGGGCAGGAATTCTCAATGTTCCYGATCCTTTTTTGGTTTGTGGGAATTGCTTGGTGCTTTCTCAGTGTAAGGATCCAATTCCAGCACCCTCATGAATATCTGTGCTCGTACCTGTTCAGTTCAGCATACTCCAGTTGTATTTCTGAGGTGATTTCCATCTTAATTGTAGCACTTCCAGATGCAACAACAAAACCACATGGTTTAGACATGAGACTGCTTTAAATAAACCCCAAAGTTACCGAGTGTCTGCTACCTTGAAGCAGCTCTCTGAAGTGATTTGTGTTTTCCCTGTTTGCTCAGAAAAGCTGCGAGGGACGTGGTAGAAGRGTTTATTTCAGTCTTCCTAATGATTCATAATTAACTTTGAGGGAAAACGATATTTTTAACTTCAGATTTGCATCGCACGTCAAAACTGATCACTGAGTCATGGTTATCAGAATTCCACCGAGACTCTGGCTGTTCTTGGCTTTGGATTTGCACACCTGAGTGATGGGAAGAGGGGCTGGGAGCAGAGATTGTCCTGCAGCGGGGACACTGAGGGACAAAGGAGGACACTTCAGCACTAAATTCTGGTTTTTTTGGCAGTTATATGAACTTAAGATATTTTAATTCTCTGTTTATGCTTCTCTTTATAAAATTGACAGGAAGATCATTAACAAAGAACCCTGAACATGGTGTTAATTCCATCCAATAGGGCAGGGTCAGGCTGGATCTCAGGGAAAGTTCTTTTGGGATGTGGGCACTGCCCAGGGTCCCCAGGGAATGTCCCAGATCTCCAGRGGCRTTTGGGTGGTGCTGCCAGGGATGYTYAGGGTGGGATTTCTGGGGTTTGGRCASGGACAGGAGRTGGATTTGATGATCCCTGTGGCTCCTTCCAGCTCAGGATATTCCAGGATTCGGTGATTCTGCCATTTTTGGTTTTGGTGTCTCTCTTTGCTGCAGACCAGAGGCACCGTGGGGTCTATGAGGATGTGAAGGTGAATCCCTGGTGTTTGATTTCCTTGTCCCTGTACCCCAACCAAAGGTAACCCTGCTATCAAATAACCACARGGGCAAAACCAGATTTTGGTGCAGACACAATCAGTTCCCCCTGTAAAGATGCACTTTTAGGTCAGGAGGAGTTCACATCCCGTGCTCAGAGCATGGGAGAGACATAAAGGTAATTTGTCACTCATTTGATTTATTTAACCCCACCGGGATGAGCACATTGAGTCTGGAGGAAGAGGGAATAACATGGGCTTTAATCAAACCATCTCTCATTTCTGCTTCAGCTCACTTCTGAATTTCTTTTTTTAATGCTGACTGCAGAGAGGCTGCTGAAGTAATAAAGGGTTGTGTTGTTTAGCAGAGAATTGTTTAAAAAAAATTAAATCCTRTCTGGATCATTGTACACATCATTATTATTTGGAATATTACACGAGTGTCTCTCTTGATGCAAACAAATTAAATTGCTTTCATGTATAGAAAATATAATTACACTCCACAAGGGATGGTGCAGTAAACACCATGTTTCAGTGCTTCATATGCATTTAAACTATTGATTAAAGATGMAGATAATCTGTTTTACATCATTTTGTCAGAATCACATTCTTTCCCAGRAWWWKGGGSYYSYYYKRRSYKGKKGSMMMMCMARGGAWTYMRKYCAWTWAAAMCMMMRRAAGACAACTGGGGGCRTTCTAAAGTGGATTCCCTGAAAWGGAGGCAACTCCCTCCCTCACAAAGGATCTCCAAAAATGMAAGAATTAATTTTCTGAACTACCTYAATGTTAAAATCTGGGCAACCAKGGGGAAAATKATGCTTTTTGYRTCTTTAAAASATGAGCTGGGGTTATGAACCAATGGATGTTACCTCAGTATTTAGTAAATTATCTGAAAAATAACCRTGGAGTATTAATGAGCGTGATATTCTAAGGGTAGATTGCAGCAGTCCCAAAAGGACAATTTTCTTTCCTCCAGGGTGCCAGCAAAATAACAGATAACAGAGAAGTATTCCTTGTAATTTATTTGGGGTTTTAAAAAGCTCAAGTGCCTCTTAAGAAAACTTAGAGTAATCACTGGGCAGGTCCTAATGAACTTTGAGGGCCTAGAAAGGAAACAAAAAATTGAATAAATGGGATTAGCAAGTTAAAAATGGGAGTGAAGACTTAATYCTGGTTTAATGTCTGATAGAAGTTTATCTCTTGGGTGATTTGTTGTCATTTTTACACTCAGGATTCAGATAACTGGGCAGGGAAAGGTCTTTGCTATCAATCAAAACCAACTCCTCATTTTGTTTTTTAGCAGCTTTACTCGATTACCAATAACTGTCATTCCCAGAAAATCTAAATACCTGCAGAAGGGGAAGGTTTTTATTACCTGATTGATGGAGGATATTTTTGAGTCTGCAGTTTACAGTGCTCCAGTGTAAAAAAAATCCCCTTTTATTTATTTGATTTTAGCATTAGGATGACAGCTGGTGTAATAATGAATTTGCATTTGGATACAAACCCGTTATTTAAAAAAAAATCAAAGATTTTATGGGGGAACAAATACTTACAACAGATCACGGAGTTGATGCTCCTGTCCAAACAGAAAATTCTCTGCTTTGTGCCATTTTGTGGAGCTTTTAATGAGATTTTTCTCTCCCTGATCTCATTGATTGTGCTGTTACAATCACCCTCGGTCGTGTTGGAGCTCTTCAGGCGATCTGGAAGGGCAGCAGTGGATTCCTCTCATCCCTCTGAGCACAGGGATGTGATCCCAGATTTCTGATCCCAGATTTCCTGTGCTGGGAGTGCCTGGTAATCCGTGCGTGCGCCCACGTGGAGCAGAGAGAAGGTGTTTCCTGTCCTGGTTGTGCATCCCAAACGCTGCCCAAGGGCTCGGGGAAGCTGCAGGACAGCTGTCAGATGTGTAAAAACAGGCAGTGATGCATTAGGAAGAGCAGTTTTCCCAGAAAAAGGCGTTTTGAGTGAATATGAAGGAGGAAATGGTTTTACTGACAGCGGTTAAAGATGCTGCTCCACTGGAGCTTGGCAGAGCCAGGCAAACACCCCTGGGGCAGGAGCAACAGCAGAGCTGATTTAATCCACAGCAGTGTCTTGGAATTTAAGCTCAATTACGTTAATTGGTGAGACAGTTCAGGACAGGGAGCAGTTGGGATGTTGGCTTTGAGAATCATCAGAAAAGGCAGGCGCGCTCTGCGGGGCAGGGCTACCTGGCTGAATCTCTGCAGATTTATCAATTTCAGCTCCTTCATCAGCTCTAAACCCTTTTTTAAGCTCAGAATGCCCTGTCCTAAACCCCTCCTTTGTTTAAGGATTTGCATTGTCACAACTCTGCTCCTCCAGACTCAGCTGGGTCTGGGATCACTGTAAAGGTTTTGAGTGGACCTCAGTGGCTTCATAAAGCTGCAAATTCTATCTTTGCCATTAGTGTGGAAAGGATTCCTTCACTCTTTAAATCCCACGAATGATTGATTTTTTGTCATGGCTCTCAGGTTTGTGGATATTTTCAAGCTCGGTGCCGGCCAGGCTGGATCTGTGTTTGATATTTTGTGAATTTCTGTGGGGTTGAGCGGAGGGTGAGGATGTTCTGTCRGTGCCTTTCAGGACACTCCTGTTTAATGATCCCTTTTATTGGATTAGGGATATCTGCTATCAGAGCAGCTGTGCAGGGTTTATTACAGGTGTGATCCTGGGATGGATGGCTCCTTTTGCACGCAACACCTTTATTCCTCTTTAATTCGGAGGTATCTGCTWACAAAGTGAGAAAAAAGCCAGACCTAAGAGCATCCTCTTAGTAATGACTCTGCCCCTGACTGTGTTTGTAGCCCAGGATTAGGTTCCAGTGATGTCCCAGTTAACTGAGAAAAATATTATGTCGTAAAGATTTCCTTGGTATTTGAAAATCTTCCAAAAGGAATTGTTCATTTAGGCCATGAGGGTTTTTGTTCTTTTTTCAGTTCTAGTTTAGGAGTTATTAGATGGAGTTACAGCRGCTTTGCAAAAATGCTGGATAAGTAGGGCAGTATTTTAGTCACAAAATTTGTTACTTCAACCTTCTGTTTCATTCTACCTGATAAGTCCTGAGGTGTTKGGTTTTWATTTTTTTTTTTCRGAAATAATTGTGCTCTYTTTTAGCTCCAATTAAWCTACCTTTCCACTCTGAAAAAACTGTGGAATCATAAAAACCAGACAAACCYAATTCTGGAGTTTTTAGTGATGTGAGCTTCCCCTGGATTTCAGAGTGCTGATTCAAACCAGGATGTTCTGTTCCAGCTCAGGTTTTCCTGGGTGAATGGGATGTTTCCTTTTTTAATTACATATTTAGCAATAAAAACTTTCCTTGTTGACTTACTGTGGCAATATTTGCAGCTCATAACGCCGAGCCTGGAGAAATCTCYGCTGTGCTTTTTATCTGGTTGTTATCGCAGCATTTAGAATGTAAGTAATGAAAATGTTGATGTTTATGGATTTATTTGTTTACTTTTTGTTATCTGCTTGCAGTAATGACAGAATTTGGCCATGTTGTTCTGATGCTCTTGCATAACTTGGCCTAAAAATGGAAAAAAAAAAAGCTTTTATGGGTGTTGTAGGATTATTTCTTGAATTATATATTAACAAATTTACCTGAAGGTGAAGTTCTACCACTTAAATTGCAAAAGGCCAGCAGTGGAGGTAAGGACTAGAATTAAGAAGGAATCAAATGTGTTTTCAGATGGTTTCTAGTGGATAATTAGTGGTGTCTGGGAGCAGTTGGAAGACACCAGACAGTAAAAACAACTTTAATTTTTTTGCCACATAAAAATTCACCCCGGAGTCAGATTTTGGGGTAGTGACCAAATTCTTCAGTGCCCTGGATAAACCCAAGCTGATGGGACCAGACTTGAAAGGAAAGGAGATACCAAACAATTCTTCCTTTTGACACTGAGTTTCCTTTTTTTCTGGCAAAACAGGACAGAATTAAATGTAAAATAGAGTAGAACAACTTAATTAAAACCTGGAAAAGAGTTTCTATGTTGGGTAGAACCAGCAGAGTTTCCCAGTGGGGTGGCAGAACCTTCCATTGCTGTGGCTCAGTGGTGCCTCCTCCAGAAAGGGAATTTYACCCCAGGAGGAGTTTGGGGTGGCTGGGGACAGATGGCATTGGGCTCCCTGGGACTGATTTTATTTTTAAAATTTATTTTAATTTTTTTTAATCTGATTTACAGTTGTTACTACAATCAAACTTTTAGCAGCAAATGGGGACTCCATAAGGATATAAATAGGTTTTTTTGGGAATCTGTTGTTTATACAGGGAGCACTGGGAAGGGGAGACAGAGAACWCTTCCTGCTTTAAAAATGAAGAGAATTGGCTGGAAAAAGGATAAGAAATTCAAACTAAACAAATGAGGATCCATCTAATTGTTGAGATTCTGAAAATGGTGTTTTGCTGCATTCTGAGAGGTGCTCCAGGAGATTCTTCTGGTTCAAAACTCCTTCCAGCCACCTGAAAATATGATAATATGGAAATATGGAAACCCTTTGGCTCCAAGGATGGCAGTGGCCATGGCAGCTCTGCCAATGGGAGATGTTTTGTGGTGCTGAAAAGGCTGAATTCCCTCCTTCATTAAAGCCCTTCCCTAAATTAGCTCATAATCTCAGATTTAAAACCTCCCAGGAAAATCTCTGGCTGCTCTCAGCTGGGAAAAGATACAATCCTGAGTTCCAATTCATTAAATGGTCATGTGGAAAGGGGAGAAAGCCATCTGTAATGAGCTAAAATTGCTGACACGGTGCTCATAATGGGTTCTTYCCCAGAGGTTTTTATTGCAGTTATGTAAGAAATCATCGACTTTAGAAAGTTTCTTTGAACTTCCTAATAAATAGTGTTTTTTTCCTTTTTTTAAATTTTTTTTTTTTGTTTTATTTTTGAGCAATAGACCGTGAAGATACTGCTCATCATAATTAGAGCTGTGAAACCTTAGGAAAATATGCCTGGATTAAAAAAGGGAAACTGCTTTATTTACAGAAAATTTGGMGAATGTTTTTAAAAGGGAGGAATGTTTAAAATCCGAGTTGAAGTGGCCACTGACAGGAAATCCTGGAAGTTGGGAATTTTATCTTGATAATAATTTATAGAGAACGATGTGCAGGAATGAAAAATATGAAATTATTATTTTCACAATGCAGTGTAGGAATGAAATTATAAAATTATTACTTGCACAATGCGGTCTGAACTTTAGGGTTCTCTTTCAGGATGAAAACAGGATTTTGCACCRGGTTGTAGCTGAAGACCAGGGCTGTGGAAATGAGATTTGGGAGCAGAAAGAGCCTCAAGGGTTTATTGGAGCTGCCCCAACCACAGGGAGAGCACAGCACTGGAAATGAGCTGGGAAATCCTTGTTTCAAAGCTTTTTCACCTTTTTTTTAGGCAGTAAGACACCAAGAAAATCTTGCTCGAGGGACTTAATGTTGTTTCATTGTTCTTGCAGCAACAAAAATGTAACTAATATATTTTTATTTTTTTTTTTCAGTTCTGTTGTCTTCCTGGTTCCAGCACCGATTCCTTCAATCCCACTCCCTCCTCTGGCTCATACATCTATAAATATTCTGTTCATAACTGGACTGACAGTGCAGCWCAGTGTGGAGAGTGCCCTGAGAAATGATTTCTTGCACAGTGCACCACAAACTCCTGACCTCTGGAGCTGCAGATTCATTAATTTGGGCAGAAAATGGCAGTTGCTGCTTTGAAAATATTGATTTCCCCAGAAAATACTGAAATGTTGCCATGAACCCTTATTTAGACACCTACAGCACAGCACACCTGAGTTGTTTGCACAGGATTAACTAATTAATGCTTTTTTAAAATTTTATTTTTGGACAGAGGAGGAGGCCCTGAGAGCACGTCCACAAAACCCACTGAACATCAGTTAATTTTTTTCTTTCCCAACCATCCATAAATAAAACTCTTAGCCTGAGGGGAAAMAATCCAATTTTCTCTGTTTCTGGGAAAACTCTGAATATTCGATGAACCTTGCACCATGCCAGCACAGAGCTGAGATCAGTTCAGGAAAAATCATGGAACAGTTGGATTTTTGCTTCTGCTTTTTTCTTTTATTTCCGTTCTAGATGTGGAAACAACTTCATGGGGAAATGGGTAAGGATAAATTTATTTTAAACAACATTTACAAGGACCCAGAATCAGTTTTCATGGGATCATGGAATCAGAGAATGACAGAGCTGGAGGTTTTTATTTTGGTGTAGCCATGGACAATTTCTGTCACACTGCACAAGGATCAGCTGCTGAATCCTGATGGGAACGCAGGGACACGATGGATTTAACCACAATATTCGTTATTCTGTAACAATGAATTATTTTTTAATCATGAAATCATTTCTGGCTCCATTTTGTAAATATTAGTTCTGAATGAAGCCACTTAGTTTTAACCAAATTCTTGTAGTCCCCATCCAGTTTTAGTTTTATCTTGTTCTAGTTAAAATGTGACAATTCTTAATTTTGTACAATCCTGGCATTTATGAGGTTTGAATTGTACCAGCACTGAACAATTATATGACAGTGAGTAAAAGCCTGTTGATTTATAATTGTGTTGACACTGAGTTCAGGTTTAAAACACGCCCAGAGCTGGGATCAGTGTCACAAATAACCTCTTTCCAATATTTAGGGTCAGTCTCAAGGACTGGCACGATTATTCTGCAAATTAAAAATTCTTGGCACGGACTTTGGGGCACAGAGAAGAGAATCTGTTTGGATGATTTATCTCCGTTTTAGGCCTGTGTTATGCTTGAATTTATCAAAGGAGGAGGACAATTGCCATCAGTGGGGTCCTTCAGAGTGYCTGATGTTTGCAGAGGTGAGAAAGTCTTGGAATGATTGGAATTGTGGTGAGGAATAATGTGGATGTCCTGTCAACATTTATAAAATCCCTGCCTTTTATTCATCCCAGCATCTCCTCATCCCAACCTGGAATTCCACCTGTCCCAATTCCTCATGGGACTGCTCATGTTGGTAAAATATCCATGGGTTTGGGGAGGGTTTTTTCTATTCTTTCTGTCCCACCTCCAAATTGAAACAGCTCATGTTGGTAAAATAAATYATGGATTTGGGGATGGTTCTTCCTGTTCCACCTTCCCACCTCCAGAATGAAGTTACTCGTGTTGGTAAAATAAATCATGGATYTGGGGAAGGTTTTTCTTCTTCTTCTTCCACCTGTTCCACCTGCAGAATGAAACTGCTCATGTTGGTAAAATAAATCATGGATTTGGGGATGTTTTTTCCTATTCCTCCTGTTCCACCTCCAGAATGAAATTACTCAGGTTTGTAAAATATCCATTGATTTGGGGATGGTTTTCATGCTGGTAAAATATCCATGAATTTGGGGAAGGTTCTTCCTGTTATACCTTCCCACCTTCAAAATGAAATTACTCATGTTTGTAAAAGAAACCATGGATTTGGGGAAGGTTTTTTCTATTCCTCCTGTCCCACCTCCAAATTGAACTTGCATGTTTGTCAAATATCCATGGATTTGGGGAAGCTTGTCATGTTGGTAAAATACCCATGGATTTGGGGAAGGATGTCATGTTGATAAAATATCCATGGGTTTGGGATCTTTTCCAGTGCTCTCACTTCTGGAATGGAAAAAACCAGGATGATCCTGGGGGGATGCAGAAGACCTTGAAAAACTCAACCCTGGCAGATTCCACCTGGATTTAGGGCATGGAACAGTGGAAWAATTGCAATCCTTCCCCCAGTAATTCCTGAGGTGAGTCAAAACAACAAATCATCAGTTCTGCAAAGGGAATGTCAGGGTTTGGGAGGCCTGGGGGGTGTTACAGAGCCACTGCCAGGGGATGTGTCCTCTGGAGAAGAATTCCAAAGGTTTTCATGGTCAGTCCTAACAAAGATGATCTTAAAAAATCAACCCCAAAATCCTTGCAGCACATGCTGGTGTGCTCTTCCAGCTCCGTGTTTTTCATAAGAGATATTTTAGGAATGCTGCAACTATTAAAATCTGCTTCAGGTAGCTGTGCTAAATATGTTTAACGAGCTCTACTTGTTAAAATTCATTTATGACAGAGATGGGGAGGAAGAAAGGTAAAGGATCTGTTAATTCTGTAATGCTGTTGAAAAAATTGAGCTTTTCTCGTAGATATTTTCTAATTGCTGAGAAAAATGCTGTCAGTATCAGTGTTTTTAAAAAGATTTGGCAGAATGCACAAGTATTGAAATTTAAGGGAGATTTTCTGTGTAAACTGAGATGGTTTGGATGGAAGGACTGGTGTCACATCTTTTACTGGGTCCCCAATATTAACACAGGGATTTGCTAAAGACAGAATATTTTATTTTGCACAGAATRTTCTTTTATTGAAGAGTGGCTGTGGCAGGGAGCTGAACACCCCCAAATGGTGAAGATCCTGGTGGGCAGCACAGGGCTGAGCCCAGGTGAGGAGAAATCCCTGGGTGAGCTCTGCCAGCATCAACCACCCTGAAATGTCAGCCTGTGACAGAGGTCAGCACACMCTGACAAAATTCCTTTATCATAATTTTTCTTACCCACTTTTCTTGACAGAAAAGGGAATGAGAGTGCTGAGGGGTTGTAAAATAGAGATGTCACTGCTTCAGGGCCACMGAATGTCGCCTTTGTGCAGGTGTGCAGTGACAGTATTAATGCAAATTATAGCTCAGGCCATTAGTTAAATTCCATTTAAATGCAGGCTCTTCATGCTAAAAAAATGTGAGTTCCACTGGGAATGTGTGAAGGGATGGAGAGAGAAGAGTTATCCCTGAGCAGAGTTATCTGAGAGCTGAGTTCTGGCCCAAACCAAGGTTTGGGTTCTGAGCCACTGAGGTCCTGGTGGGATGTGGTGACCCCAAATGTCACTGACGCTTCTCCTGTTCAGAAGGAACCTCTTGGATCATCCTCCACATGGTTTGGGAGCTCCTGGGATCCTGCCCAAGAGTCTCCTTTGCATCCTGGGGACAGGAATTGGGGTCAGGGGTGAGATTTGAAGCAGCGCAGCGAAATCGCAGTGCCGTGCTCAAGAATGGCTCTGGAAAAACAAAAATAACGTCACAGCACTCAGTATTCCCCTTTTTCCACTTGAAAGGCAGCAGCTGTGTGGATTAGAGGAGTTATTTGAGCCAAGCTCTGCTCAGTCAGATCCTGAGCTCAGCTCAGTGTTGCTGGTCYCTGCCATCAGCAGGGAATTCCTGCAGCCCCAACTCACACCTTGCACAGCCCCRCTGCCTTCAGAGGGGTGAGCAGATTAATTAATGCACTCTGGGCTTGCTTAATGATGCAAAAGAAGGAGCAGATTCCAGCTCAAATCTCACAACTGCTTTKCCTCTGAAATGTTAACAGGATTAAAGCATCATTAAAGAAATCCAGAAGGTTCTGTGAGCGGCGGAGCCGAGGAATCCGAGGATTGCTCTGGATTTGTGTCTTGTGCTTGATTGATCAGTTAAATCACTGATTTTTGTGCAGATGGTGTTATCTCTGCACATACCTGTAATCCCTTTCTGCTGCATATTTTGGCAGTTCTGAGCTGCTTGCTGCAGAAATTCCCTGGCAGGATCAATAGTTATTAGGACAAAATTGTTCAAAACCAGGGTTCTCTTTTACCTCACCCCGTGGCTTTAGAAAATTGAAACAGTTTTAGTTTTTTTTCTTTTGCATCTTTTACTGAATTTTGATGGGGAAAAAGCATGGGGATGTGGTTATGAGCTTGATAAACCCTGAATCCATAAAATAAAGAAGATCCAAAAAAGTGAAATAAAGAGTAGGCTCCTCAGTGTAATTCACAGGACTGGGGGAATAAAAAGRAACAATCACAGAGCAATCTTGCAAAGTGCTGAAGGGATAACAGTATTAGGGAGAAAATGTTTATGACTGAGATAAAATTGGTGGGAGGCAGATCGAGGATTTGGGCAAGACAACCGCTCTTTTATTTTTAAAAAACCTATTATTTTCTAAACCTCTGGGAAACTATTATATTTCCACCTCTGGGTGGGACTGGGTGATCTTTGGGTCCCTTCCAACCCAATCCATTCC
This sequence comes from Malurus melanocephalus, assembly GCF_030028575.1. Taxonomy (NCBI): domain Eukaryota; kingdom Metazoa; phylum Chordata; class Aves; order Passeriformes; family Maluridae; genus Malurus; species Malurus melanocephalus. Next base: position 93,010 of record NW_026623938.1, on the reverse strand, counting down.
CTTCCAACCCACCCCATTCCACTCGGTGCCTCCAGGCCACTGTCTCAGTGTTGGAGATCCTTTATTTAATTCTATTCATTTCTGCAGCACATTTTTTATTAAAGCCTGCTTTTGATTGATTCCTCATCTGTGCATATTCAGTCAGCTGATCGTGTTTAAAGTGTGCAGAATAATGTACACATCACAAAGGAATTTCACCAAAATTTATAGATCTCAGGAAATGCACTGATAACCTGGCTAAACTCTTACCCAGGATGGSAAAARCTTCATTAAATCATTRAAAAACTTCATTAAAAACTGKGTTTGCCAGTTRTAGACATGTGCCATACAGGAATATAGTAAACCACAGTTTCAATGTCATACCATTTTCCAGTCATTAAGTTTTAGAAAACTCAAACTACTCAAGTAGTTTTTTTAAAAAAGTTATAATTAATAAAAGCCAAGAAATGGGGAATTCAGGGTTTAGTTCAGCTCCTGGGAATGAAATTTGTGCATCTAATTTCACACAGACAAGAAAAGGAATGACATTTGTGTGTGTGCTTTARTTCCTCACAGCCTTTCATAGAATTCCATATTATGATGTTTTACTGTCTTATAAAGTTTGGAGGGGAATTCTTGATTTTTTTGTAATTTTAGGATTATTCTTCAACACCACTTTTCATAGGTAAAAATCCCAGGCCCTGCCTGTTCCATAGTTCACTAAAATCCCTCTCCTGGTGTAACCATAACTGCAAGGTTAATAATTTAAAAATAATATTTTAATTTACTTTATTGTGTATGACACAGCAATACCTCYATTCAAACTATGGAAAAATAATTTGGGGAACATAATTTTTGCAATTGTGGCTGAGATTAGAGCAGGCAGAGCTCGTTAAGCCCAAAGTTATTTGTCCATTTTGCTGCTTCTGATTCTGCACTACAGGAGGAGTTCAGGTTGTACAAATGGGCTTCGTGTTCAGCTGCAGGAAAATTCATTACAGACCAAGTCAATAAAAATGGGTCATTTTAATCAAGTTGATGTATTTCTCCTCAGTTTCCATATTACAAATCAATAGGGGTAAATCCATAGTTAAGAGTGGAACTTGCAGAAGGATCYGGTGACTTCTCCAGTGGCTGCAGGAAAATGCAGAGAAGGAATAATCAAAGTTCAATGTCTGAATCCTTCCACTGAGAAGGTAATTTCTGTTTCTTGTGAAAACCCGTGGTTAATGCAGAAATAATTATATAATTTTTTTTTACTTTAACCCCTCAATGTTTAAGTTTTTACTTTAGCCCCTCCATGATTAATTAATTTGTTCCTCCCTGCTGGAATTCTCTGCCCCTGTTTTGAGCAGCTTTTGCACAGGTGATTTAATTCTGTGAGTGAAATGTGACAGCAGAATTTGGGATTTGAGGTGGAAGGTGAAGTGGCTGAAGGTTTGATGTCCTTTAAAAAAATTGCAGGCACCATCAATTTGGTGGGATAACCCGGGTGGGATCCATCCTCAGACAAATTCTTGGAATTTAGTTTGCATTGTCCACTGCTCAGACATCTCCTGGCTTTAGGATTCTCTTGTTAACTCTTTTTTAAAACAGAATTATGTGCAAAAACAAATAACGAGCAAAACATCTGTACTCATCCTATCCCTGTGATCCTTATCCTTACAATCTGACATATATTCTGATCTATTTTAGATCTCCTTCCTCAGCTTTGGAAATAATTCAGTTTTCTCTAGACCCTGCAGCTTTCCAGGAGGTTTTTTTTTTTTTGGTGTGAATTCCCTCTGAAAGCAGCTGGGTTTGGCTCGGGAATTCTGCAGGTTGGAAACTGGTTTCCAGTCTCTTGGAAATAGTTCCATTCCCACTGCTTTTGCAAAGCTTTTTCTACATCCCCATTACACCAGTTAAATTAAGAACATAGGTCTAGTCGTAGTCATAATCAATTTTCTGATTATGTAGAGAGGGAAGAAGTGCTGGAGCATTAACAATTTTTAAAAGTACATTTAAATCATTACTCATTTATAGGGTTGCATTAATTTCTGAATAATGCAGCGCTGGAGATGGATGATTCACAGMCATGTAAAGTCTTTTGTAGTCGTTTAGAGCCTCATTATTTGAATCTATCACTCACTGTTTCCACCCACAGTCACTCCTTGAAGAGAGGAGGCAAAATCGTTCTGGTGCAGATAAAAGGGAGAGCCCGGCAAAACAAACACAACAAGGATTTTAATGAGGCTGATGTTCCTCAATTCCCAAAGGTTGGCAAAGCAGCTGGAGCAGGGCTCAGCCAGTCCCAGTCTGAGGGGAGGGATCCCAGCTCTTCCCAAAAAATGGGGCTGTGGCTCTGCAGCTGCAGGTCCAGCTGGGTGCAAGGATTTGCTGACTGAGCACATCAGACACCAAAAAGAGCAAAAAATGAACCCAAAGCAGAGCAGTGAAGGCAGAAAAAATAAAAACCAAGAGACACCTGTGGAGCCAGACCCACGAAGGTTGGCTCCAAACTGCTGACTCAGGCCCTGCTTCACTTTATTTCTGTTTGATTTGCAGAAATGTTTGGGTTGGTTTTTTTTGTTTTTTTTCCCTATTTATTCCCTCAGATAATGACACCTCTGCATTGATTTTTTTTTTTACTTCTTTGTTTTCTCTTTTGAAAAGAATATCTTTTGTTGGAGGCAGGGCTGAGTTATTAATGGAAATGTGAGCCTGGTGAGGGAGGCTGGAGCTCTTCATCAACCCAGAACAAGGGATTGGATTTGGATTTCCTTTACCTCCCYACGGGAAGGATGAGAGACAGCAGCAAGTTCAGGTGAAGTACAACCAAGGGCTTTGATAAAAAGAAAGAAAAAAGAAAGTCTGCTAAATTTAATATGAAGATTTTTTTTTTAAAATCTTTATGAGTTATTTTAGGAGACATTTTTTAGCTTATTAATTTGCATGCAGTTACCAGTTTCCATATAGGAAATGGAAACTCCTACAGGAAACAGGAGTGTCTGTGTAAACACCCTTGGACAGTTCTTGCTTGAAGAAAATCTTAATTTTTCAGGCTGAGATTTTCATTTTACCCATATTCCTTATCTTAAAATGTGAACGATTTTATTTTTTAATTTCTAACTTAACAGTTCACTGTGTCTTGTACTTTAAACATCTCGAAACACAGCCAGAAAATTGGTTTCCTCAAGGAATGGCAGGTTGTGGAGAAGTTTTTATTTATATTTCCCAGCATTTGATAGAAATGTGGTAGAAATTTGATAGCATTTGATAGAAAAGCTTCCTGTGGGGCTGGAGGGGGTGTGAGAGGGGAAAAAAAGAGGGTAAAACACCACAATATTCTGATTATTTTTAAAGATGGAAAGGAGGATTTGTTATACCCACTTGTGGTGGTAATGATGGGGTTGTTCAAGGTGTAGTCACCTTGCATGTGATTTATCTGTTACTTATCAAAAACTGGTAATGGTTTGTGATATATTTAAAAAACACCAAAAAAACCCAAACCAAAACAACAAAAAAACCCCAAAACAATAACAACAACAACAAAAAAAACAAACAAACAAAAAAAAAACCAAAAAAAAACAAGCAAAGAAAGAAAAATAGGTTAAAAAACCCCCAGAAAACCAACCAACCAAACCGCAAAAAAATGGCAAAAAAACCCCAAAACAAAACAACAAAAAAAAACCCCTAAAAAGGAAAAAACACCCCAAACAAGAATATCCCCAACCACCCCCAAAAAATCTATTTTCTTGTTCTTAGAAAAAGCCAAACTTCTCTTAAATCCTTGCTGAAAGGCACAGCAGAGGAGCCAAGACCAGAGTAAAGAACTTTCACACTGGGAGCTGCTGAGCGTGTTTGAGGGATGGAAACGTGGGAAATTACAAACTCTGCTTTTCCCATGGGATGGAAATCATCAGGCACGCTCCTGACAAGGGTCAGTCAGCCCAGAAGTGCCAGCTGGGGCTCTGTAAGTCCTTGGTGGGGCTGGTGGGAGGATCAGGGTGGCCGCAGGGGTCATTTGGGTGGGCAGTGGGCAGTGAGTGGCCATTGGTGACCATCCGGGCAGGATGGAGCCAACAGAGCCCTGCTCCCTGCACAGCCCCTCTGCGGGGCTTGGAAAGGGATGGGGATGAGCTTTGGGATCTTCCAAGGGGTTTTGGGGTGTTCAGAGGAAAAACATCGCTGTGTCTCTCTTCTGGTCTGGCTAGCAGGCATTTAACAGCGGTTAAAGTCTCGGTGTTAATCTAGCTTTTTAGCTTTTATTTTTAATTGTTCCTGTGTCTTTCCTAATAGCTCCTGGCCCTCTGGAGAGGTGGGATGTTCCACAAACCCAGTGGGAGCCTGGAGCTGTGACTGAGGGCAGCGGGAAGCCAGGTCAGCCACTCAGCACCGTGTTTGTGGATGGGGAAAGGACAAATCAATCACTGGTGAGTTTCCTGAGCTGTGCAATGTGCGAACAGGAGCAGAGTCCTTCATGGTCCTGGCTCTGAAACATCTTTTCCCTCTCTGAAGGGACTTGGAGGAGAATATTCTCATTACAATTTTTGTCGTGAGGACAGATTGCTTTCTCTTCGTGCATTCTCATTAAAGCCTCTGTCAGGAAGAAGTCCTTTGGAATTTTAATGCTTTGCATTTCTTGTAATTCACGAAATTTGGGCTGCCAGAACCTGACCTTTCCACTGCTCTGTGATTTGACTGACTGATGGCTYCTCCCTCAAGTTGCCACCCATTTTTTGCCCCTTTACAAAGAGAAGTAATTAAGGAAAATCCTGGTGCCTGCTCATCATTTCTCACCATGGTGCAGGTCAGACATTTCCCATTGTTGCAGTGAAGGTAGGAGGTGTTGCTCACCTCGGGTGAACTTCCACAGCAGTCGCTCCTTTTTTGGGTTTTCATTGTTCTCAGGTGTGCTAAATGAGGAGAGAATATTCGAGGCGACTTTCAGGCGTGAAAATTAAAACTCCAGACAGAAATTCTCAGTGGCAGAGTCCAGTGCTGGCTGGGGTTGCAGAACAGCTGTTTTTGACAACTCCATGGGCTTTCCACTCCAGCAGCACATTCCTTYACTCTGCTGAGGAGCTCACAGAGAAATTTAATGCGTTTTATAAACACYTCCTAACGGAGTTTTCAATTTCTGAAAGCTGCTCTCRGTGATTCTCCGCTGTGGGTGGTTAYGCAGGCATTGTAGTGGCATTAAGGAACAATCTCCACTGACACATTGTCCTAACCTTTGAATATTGCTCAGGTGAAATCCTCTCCCTCCCTGACATTTAAATTAAACTCTTTGCAGCATTCCTGAGGAGAAGCCCTGAATAAAATCCRTTCCTGTTTGCCTGCACAGCTTTGGAAACCGCGGTCTGTTAATAAAAACATATCTTTGAGGAAGGAGATGAAAGTTTACAGGCACCTATTTTTGAGCTCACATTTGTTAGATCTGAGTGCTCAGAGTTAATGGGAAACACTGCAAACTTTCAGTGTGGACAGAGATTTTATTCACAGAGGGAAAAATCTGTTGTGAAGTTCAGTTCATCTTGAATTTGTCTGATTCGTCCTCTGTTCAGAGCTTTTTGTTTGGTGGAAAAACTCTCATGTAAAAGGGGTTCTACCCTGTTTGATTTGATTTCCTCTTTCCCTGGCCAAAGGCATTTTAGCTGTTTCTGTTTTAAATACTGAAAATTTGGTAGAGAGATAAATGAATATTTTTTGTAGGTTGGTTGTATTTATTCCCATTTGGAAAACCAATCTTTTCAATCATTCCTGCTCTTTTTTTTTCCCCAGAGCTCTCTGAGGTTTTCCTTGATGTGCTGTTGTCCTGTTTGTTGCTCTCTGCCTTCACCTGATGCAAAGATCACCTGTGTTTGTACCAGCGCTGCTCCCAACATTTTTTCACCTGTAAAACTCTGGAAAAACAACTTTTCTGTATGCAGAGCTCAGAAAATGTTTGGTGCTGCCGAAAATCTTTGATGCTGATCACCCTCACCAGCACAGAACCAACATTTCCAATCRCCTCTTCTGCCCTCCTGTGCCTAAAAATTCTCAATTTAACTCTGCCTGGKTAGAAAAGGAAGGAGCAGAGCATTAAATGTGGCTGTGAAATGCTTTGGGAGTTCAAATATTTTCTCTTTAATGCCACTTGGGCCTTGTTCTCTTCTACAAAATAAAGTCCTTCCACTTCAGCGCCTGAATAATGGTCTAAAGTTAGAGGGAAAGCTGAAGTTTTGTAATTTGCTCTTAAATCTGAACATTTCTAATTTCAATCACTTCATCTTTGGAATTTATTCACCCCATAACTTCTTTTCAAAATGCAGTGATGAAGCTCTGAGACAGATAACAAAAACAATCAATCAGCTTGTCAGGCTGGGAATGAAAACGCTGCTTAGGAAGTGAAATGTTGAGGAGAACAAATAAGAAATTATTCAACAAATTCATGGACTTTGTTACYGAAATACAACGGTGCTGAGAAACCACCTGTTTTGGACACATTTGGATTTGAAAAGTCGTTTTGATTCCTCACTGACCTAAAAATTTAGGAAAAAAAATGAATTCAAAGACCCATTTCGGATAAGAGATTCACTTGGGTCAGAGATTTGTGCTGCCATTGGAGTGTTTCCAATCCAGGTTTTGTTTGTTTAATTCATTTTCTCTCTGGTTGTTGCAGTGCTGATGGAGCTCCTCTTGGTGTTGTCCCAGCAAGGATGAAAACCTGGGAAAAACTGCATGGATCACTGTGAAAATTCCCAAAAAATTCAGAAAAATGAGATCTTTTCTGGCAGCAGACTAATCCTGATGAGAAATTTCCCATTTCTTTATTTTTTTTATTTTTTTTTTTTTAATTGTAGAAATGCATTGTGGGTGTCTGTGGCTATAAAGACATTTCTCTTGGATTCTGTTTGTTTCTCTCTCCTTTTTGCTTTGCAGGAGGAATAACCTGTGTGGTGAATATAATTCTGTKCTTTCCCCTGAGCAGACACCCCATAAGCCTGATGTGGATTGTCTGGATTTGTGGACAGCCCCAGAAAATTCATTTCCTAAATCCAAATAGGCTTCTGGATGAGTTGTGGTATCACCCTGCATCTCAGAGAGGAGTTTAAAAGTTCAGGGCCTGAGTTTTGAAGTGAAAAAAGAAAAAAATCAGCTACATTTCCTGGGTGGGTATTGAAAAAGGAAAAATTCCTTGTAGATTTACTGCCAGGGCAGCAGAGCARGAGCCTTTAGGAAATGGTTTCTGTGAATCCACAGTCCAGATTTTCATTACCAGCCCCAAAGAAAGTTACAGAAAACATATAAAGCAAATTCAGGTATATTTTTTAAATTTCCAGAACTCCCTAAGCCGTATGAGTTCACTGCATCAGGTGCTCCTCTTTCTCCCTGACATTTAAAAAAAGTAGCAAGACTGGAGTATTTTAATTAAAGCTGTGAGCTGTAATTATGTCAGTCCTCACAGCATTTGGGAGAGAGCTGCAGTGTGATATTTCTCCAATACATTCCATTCAACCCAGCTCTGCAATTCTCTGCTCTTTGGCTTTCAGCTCTGTCATCTCCTTACCAGGGTCCCACAGTGATTRAAAAATGATCTTTGTGAGCTCCTCGAAGAAATCTGTGAGAATTCCCAGTGAGTTGGGAAATTGAATGGGAATRGCATCAGAATGGGAAGGTTCTGGTGTGGAATTGGGATTGTGGAYTCTTGCAGGGTTTGTGGCTCTTGGGAAACTCATCCTGGAGAATTCTCCTGTTGGCCATTTGTCTTTCTTGGTGTAAATAAAGTTGAGAAATTCAATTTTATTCCCTTCCTTTTAGGTCTGAAGTGCTGCCTCTCCCAGGGACCTTTTAGGAACTTTCCATACCTAGTTTGGGTTGAGGCTTTGTCCTGCTGTAAAAACCCTTTTTGGGGGTCTAAATCACAGATTAGACTGACACTTCAGCCTTTAAGTCTGTTCCTTAATTTTTCTTCCTGAGTGCACCCTGTGAAGTTGATTTTTATTTTTATTTCATTTTAGGTTTTCAGAGTAATCATTSCATGCTGGAATTTGCTCCATTCCTCTGCTGATCCTGGTGTCTGCAGCTCCAGCTCCTTCCTGATCGGGGATCCCAGATCTGGGGCAGCTCTGCAGGTGGGGCTCAACTGAGCACAGAATTCCTGAATATTTTTGGCTTTGTGTGGTTTAAAAGCAGATATTGATGGGGTTGGTACCTCCCAGGAATGTGTTCAGGGATGCTGCTCCTGGTTTGGTGTCTGGTTTAGAGCAGCAGCTCATCCTCTGATCCCTCTGGCTTTGTTGGAGCAGACAGAGAGGCAGCTCCTTCCCAACAAACCACAAATTCCTCAGCAAATGGGTCACAGAATCTTAAAAGGAGATCTAGAAAGGAAAGGGAAAAGAAAGGGAAAAACCCAACATTTCAGCTCCCAAACTGTGCCACCTCCATCTCTGTGGCCGTGGCAGGGAAGGGAGCAGAAGCTTTAAAAATGCAAATTTACTCAATACTTCCGTGTTGTTCTTTCAGGATGTTTGTGGGAAATGTTTGTAGTTATATAAAAGTAAATATGCACAGCAAATATGTATTAGAATGTTAATTGTGAGTATATAAAATATAAGGTGCATATGAATATTTAAATATAATATATATATAATTTGAATACACATGGCTAATACCATAGGATGTTTGCATGGATTCCTGTTAACTTCCTTGATATTAACTCCAAAAAAATCAACCCAAAACTTTATTAAAAGCATAATTTGAGGGCTGTGGTCACCTTACAATAATTAGGATCATTTGACTGTATTTTATTTATCAGTGATGTGCTGTGTTTTCTCATATTTTATAATTTTAGTCATTTTGGGAAGCTCTGAAATGAATCCTTCAGCGCTGCTCACTTTGCCAGGTGAGCCCCAAATGCCTGAGACAGCTCCTGCCTTGTTCCCTGTCACTCTAAACTATTTTCATTAGCTCCTGTAACAAAACAAAAATCTTAAAAATGTCCTCGTGTTCTACTCTTTAAGAAAGGAGTACTTTGAAATGAAACACGGAAAGGAAAAAATAGCAATGATTTGGCTTTGAAATGTAGAAACAAAAAAACGCCCTTTGATGTCTGCTCAAACTTTTTATCCACCCCAGATGAGACAATCTTGTGAATTAGATATAAATAGTTCTGGTGACCTGAATCTGCATTTTTTCCCCCCACAGATATGTTTTCCCACCTGCATTTTGTCCGTGCTCAGCAGGGGTGAGAATCCCATCCTGTACAGAGGGAATGGCACCGAAGTTCACGAGGACACAAATGTTGCTATTAATGGATTGGATCTTTAAATATCTATTTACATTACCTAAATATATCTAAACCACTCAATTTTCGTGTTCACTGCTCATGGATTGGTTTCCTGGTGGGTTTAGACTTTAAATATGTTTAAGGTTAAAATTTGAAGTCATTTCGACGAGTTCTCTGAACATTTTTGAATGTCTAAAAAATATTCTTCAATCTTGTCATCAGTGTGGGAAATAATTGTGTTTTCACAACACTTTTTAATAATGAAAAAAAAGCTTGCTAGACTTCCAAAAGTTTCCAATTATTTTCCAGGATATTTTGTGCCCAAATTTTTCCTTTGCTGGGAATTTCTTTCCTGAAAAGTCACAGTTCTGAAATCAAGAGGTGTAGCAATTCCTGTGTCTGTCTGTCCTGCCTTTTCTGCCTCTCTTCTTCTCCCTTTCCCTTCCACCATTCCCACTGGGAGATCAGTTCAGGATCTTCAATTTGATCTTCAATTTTAGAGAAAACTCAATGAGTTTTCCCAGGACAAAAGAACCAACCAGCTCTATGGATAATGAGGATTTGAGTCCACCAGAGTCTGCCAGAATGGTAAAAATCATTCCTCTTTGATGCTGCACAAAGTCAAACAGGCTTCAAAATTATTTTAAAGTAGATATAAAATAAATTTTTAAAGGAAAAAGAATTACCATATAGAGAAGATACTCATTTTAAATGATCCCTCTAGTAAATATTTAGTGCAGGGTTGATGAATTTTTGATTTTTGATTTGTTTTTAACAACAGTTATAAATATGGAACAAATATTTGTTCTGCAGCAGGAATTGYTGCACCCAGAGGTTTTGTGCACCTATGCTGATGTACTTTGTGATGTGTATTGACAGATCCTCTGTAGTTGCTGGAAAACCCTGTACATACAGCTCTAATTAAGGCTACACATGCCAGGATAAAAGTCTCATTTGTGTTTATGGATATGAAAGCAAATCTCTCCTTTCAAAGACAGATATTTGCTGCCTCGCTGTTTTTCACTTTATTTATTTTCTTCTATTTTTAAGAGCGTTTCGGGCTTTATATAATGCACACATCTGACAACAATCCCTGGCTGAGGCTAATTTAGTGGGAAAGGCAGACATCTTTATTTTTAGAGGCTTGATTTGAGCAAATGTTGAAAAATACACGACAAGCCAGAAGTTTTCTTTTCTCTCAGCATTTCTTTTGTCRTGCCCTTTCRCAGGTTTCGTGTTGTGAAGCCAACRCACCTTGACACGCTGACAGCTCGCAGGGTTTTATTGTTCAGGGGGACACCAGATGACAAAAATCCACACTTTGGATCTCCCAGGCCCTCCTTGGTGACCTCACAGAGAATATTTTGAATCTGCCAATGACGGCACTGCGAGATTTTGATCTGCTGGAGTTCTTTTCAACGTGTGCAGAATTTTTTCACAATATCCTGACCAGGCAGAACCGCGCGTGGAAATGTTGATTTGGAGCGACACAAGGTGAGGGATGCGGGCTCAGGCAGCTCCAGATTTGTTTTGTAGCACATCTGTTTGTGCAGCATCACATCTTTCTGGCCCCACGGTACCTTCCCTAAACTGGAGAGGGATGAGGTGCAGTGGTGGTGCTGGGATGACTCCAAGGAGCAGAGTTTGAGACATTGAGGCTGCATCTTGCAACAGCTTTGAAGAGTCACCTTTTTTGGAATTCAGCTATTCTCCAAATGTTAAAATAATTTTTAAAAACATTTTTAAATAATATTTTTTTATTCACTTAAAATATTCCCTTTACAGCTTTTTTTTTTTGCTTTCAGGATCCTCAGCACAGCCCATCCCATTTTTTGTGTGTGTAGAAATGGAGAGGACAGAGAGGGAGCATGTTAATGTTGTTTATTCTTTGCTATGTGCAAAAAAATTTGTTTCAAAGTGAATCATAAGGAGTGGACAAACGTTTTGCTGCTTTATCCACTTGGTTTGGTGGTTTTGGCAGTCACAGCCACTGTGCTCTATTCTATTTTTCACAATTTATAATAGAAAAGGAATTTTAAATCCGTTTGGGAGATGTCAGTATGAGCTTCTCAAATTTTAGTGCAAAAGTAAAGGGAAAGAGAATAAATAGGGTTCTTTATTCCTTTCCCATGTGGGTTTTTTTTTATAAAATTTTGTTCAGAATATTATGCCAAGTTTAGAAAATTGCATCCAGGTTGGATCCACTCCATTCCAGAGCTGCTGGAGTGGGATAGATCTGAGAGATGAGGAGAAGCCACCAGCAGGAATAGGGGCAGTTTGTGTTTGCTTTAGCCACTGATCAGTTCTAAATTTTAAAATTCCCATCCTACATGCACACCTACATGTCTGTAAGATAATCCTTCTCCATCTTACTTGCTTTTATTTGTACAGTTTTAGGTTRCATGAATTAAATAACATTTTCACGTATTTAAATGACCTGTCAAACCCCAGCATTCAGCATTTCAAATTCTCCCTGCACAACCTGCTGCCTTAGGTTTTTAATTTCCTTGAAATGTCCTTTTGTTTTTTTTCCCCCTTTCCCTCCTAACAGCGAGAATGTGCTAAACTGTTTATCAAGCCTTKCTCTTTTCCCTGAGAAACTCCAAAGATAATTACATTTCATAATTATCCGCCGCCGCCTGGAAGAGCCTTGTTCACCCTCTGGACCTGTTGTTCTGTTGCTGCTCTGTCTCGTGCAGCAAAATTCTCCTCAGCTCCCWGAAACAACATTAATCCCCTCAGAAGTGGCTCAGATAATGCCATCAGCTCTGACCCCATGTTCTCGGCGTTCCTCTCCTCTGCCGAGGTGTAACGTCCTCTCAGGTGTAATTAAATTATGTCAGGAGGATTTTTCTTGGTGGGAGCAGCAAGGGAGCGTTTGGGATTGTTTAATTTCAGCCTGAGCCTCCGCTGCTGCTGCTGGTGGTGGGTGATTGTTGATCTCCACCTCATTGTTGAGAGGGTTTTGAGAGCTCATCCCTCACCAAAATGAATCCTAAAATGGTTTGGGTTGGGAGGGATCTTTGGGATCATCCTGGGTAGGGACACCTTCCACCAGCCCAGATTGCTCCAAGCCTAATCCAGCCTGGCCTGAGGTACTCGGAATAAGGAGGCATCTGCAGCTTTTTCAGGGCATCTTCTCCTTCAGCCTCATCCACCTCCTCATCCCGAGGGATATTCCCAGATCAGGATAAATGATTTGGTCTAATTCTGGCTGTACAGCTGGAGAAACTGGGGTGCTTTATTCAACTTAGAGCTGGGTGAGCAGCTACAGTGGGGTGAGGGAACCCCAGAATGGGTCCTTTCAGTGCAAACACAGCATAGAACCATGGAGTTATGAATGGTGAGGGGGCTGGTGTGGATCAGGACAGGGAAAAGTGGCTGGAGCTGTGGAGGGAGGAGGAACGCTCCCAGGGGACCTTCTCTGGGAATATTTGTGCACAATTCCTAAAGATCATCCCTCCCCACCCACAAAACAGCATTTCAGCTCATGTTTGGCTCCCCCATCCCAAGCTTTGCTGCTGCCTCACTCCTGGGAATGCCCCCACCCCTGATTCAGCAGGAGAGCATCGCCGCCGGGGTGAGTAAAAGCGCCGTAATTTGCTCGTCTGTTAATTTTATTAGCCCGGTAAATTACACCGCGCTGAGCCGTTATTTATGGAGCCCTGAGCGAGGTAGCTGCTGGATTTATCGCCTCTGCTTGCCTCATTATCCATTTCAGATGCAAAGCAAACCGTTGTGTTGTTGCATTATCTCCGCCAGCCTTTATTGCCCTCGTCRCTGGTGAGAGCTTTCACCGCGTTCCGCCCCGGCCGTGTGAGCCATAATTCTCCACAWTTCCTCCCAGCCATCTCCTCCTTTTGGGAAGTGCTGTGGAATCCTGATACCAGCAATGCTTGTACTCACTAAATCATTCATTTGATCTAGAATGTTATGGCAGGAACGTCTTTGTTTTTAACAGAGCCTTTGTCTTATTTTTTCCTGCAGTCAGCTCTTGTTTAAAAACCTTTCAGGGGGGAAATGCTCATTGATGAGAAATTGGAGCTGTTTGGGCTTTGTTCTGGTTGTCTTTAGATGCATCCAAAAAAAGGAGAGAGGTGATGGGATCTAGAGGTGGTACAGAGTTATTGCCAGATTTCCTGGTGGATCTGGAGGCCGAGTTCCTCCCTGTCCACACTGTGCAAGAGAAACGAGTCTGTACCTGATCCATTCACCTTCTCAAAGGCAATAATTTCTGCTAAAAGAGAAAAAATTGCATTTTTTAGTGATAGCAAACAAGTTCCCRGTGTGTGGTAGAATCTGCCCATCCCCTTTTGAGAGACAGCTTTTGATTCACCTCCTCTATTCCAGACCTGCTGTGGGCAGAATGCCAAAACAACGCTCCCAAACCTCAGTGGAGCTTTCCTTATTGTTGATTGCCTCCCCCAAAACTTCTGAAATGGGTAAAAGAACGTCTGGAGTGTTGTGATATTCAGAAAAATAAAATATTGACAAGGTGCATTTGTGCCTGGAGAGCCCCAGCGTTCCTTTATCACTCCTGTGGACTTGCTCTCTGTTGTGATTTTCAGAATTTGGGTTTGTTTTTTGACTGCCAGTGCAATGTTTTCACCTCCTCAGATGCTCCATCATTYTTTCCTTTCAGAGCAGTTTGTTAAAATGATGGAAAACAGTCAAACACTTCGCATCTTCTGACTTGGCATAGGGAAAAATTATTAATATTTGATGATAATCTTTCTGCAGGAGTCCAAACACAATTCTCAGCAAAGTAGAATAAAATCAGCACGGCTCTGCCTGCAGAGGAAATGTCCCAAACTTGACATGCAACCATCATTATTTTTAATAATTTGTTAAATTGCACGATCACTATTCCAAATAACAACTCTGAATGCTCCATACTTCACTTCTGGATGCAAAATGTGATTTTTTTCTGGCCTTTTTCCTTAAAATTTATCGTAGTAAAATCATCCAAGCTCCTCAGCCCGGCCATCAGAGATTGCAGAGACAAAGGGARCGTGTCAGCTTCCCCTAAACAAGGCAGATTTTATAACCCCTCTAACCAGGCCATAAGGGTGGGTTGTAGGATGGAAATACAGCACTAAAATCTCCATCAGTGCGTTTTGTTTTCTCTTATTGTCCTCGACGGTGCTGAGTTCATGGAGGATTGGTTTTTATGGGAGAGAGAAATAAAAATGAGGGGAGAAAAAGCCACCRGAGCGGTGTTGGTGCATGTAAAGGTACAATTTTAAGAGCCCTCTTGATACAGATAGACACAGGATTATTGCTAAGTTAAAGGGGGAAAAAAACCAGCAGAGCATCTAATCTTGATGTTATAGGATTTCTGATTCCAATAAAAATATCTGGTAGGAGACTGTTTAATCTTGAATTTCCTTGAGTTGTAATAATTTCAGCCAAAACTTCCAGGATAAAACCTAAGGCTGTTTCATGATTGCATAGAGAATGAATTTTAAAAGGGTTGATAAAAGAAGCAGTGTTTTCGAGAATTTGTGTCATTAGCAAGAGACAAAAACTTTTGGCTGCTGTAATAGTTGAATTTATGTATATAAATCTATAGAACATATATAGAGAGCTCTGTAGCAAGAATAAAAAATGATTACTGATCTCACAATGCTGAGGAGTGATCATGGATAGTGAGCTATGAATAGTGGAATAGTGATCAGGAAATTTGATAAATTATTAAATAGAAAAATCCCCATTTTTAGGGAAAAGTTTAGGATTTATTACTAAAACCAGTTTAGGATTTATTTAAAGCCAATGAGTCAGCAGAATCACAGAATTATGGAATGATTTGGGTTGGACAGGACCTTAAACTCCCCTCATTCCATGCAGGGACACCTTCCATAGCCCAGGCTGCTCAGAGCTCCATCCAGACTGGCCTCAGACACTTAATAAACCAAAATTTCTGGATTTTTCTCCAAACAGAATTGGATGGGGTTTCTTGTCCTTAATCTTGAGGCATTTGAGCTGCTGAGTGTTGGATCCAACACCTCAATTTCCCACTCTGCAGTCACCCCCTGTTTGTGATGATTTCAGCCATGCTGAACTGTTAAATAAGAAACCCAAAGCACTAAAAATATTGGAATTGCTGCTGTTCCAGCTTCCCTGGCTCTCCTGGGCCTTCAAACACCCCTTGGCCACCTCTCCCAGCGCTCACGGGTGGATTTCTCCTCCCTCCCGCCCGCTCAGCTTGCTGTTGGAGATCAAACCCAGCAAATCCCTGYTCCTGRCACTCCCTGACAGCCCCCAGCCACCCCAGGAGCAGCAGAACGTGTCTCTTTTCCAGGCTTTGTTTCCCAAGTTGTCAATTAGCAGGAGGGAAAGTGTCACTCTTGCTGGTAGCGTTAGTTCTGTGCCCAGATTTTGTTTTTTTTTTTTGGGAGCGTCGTTTGTCAAAGTGTCACTCGTGGAAGCTTGCTGGGGGTTTTTATGTCTCTGAAAATATTCTTAAAAGATGTTCTTTCATTATCTGGTGTTCGTTTAAACTGAGTGCTTTTGAAGTGATGTTGTTAGGCTTTGGAAATTTCTGAAGTTGACAACAATAAAGAAGACTGGGAAGTTGAAATTCTTTGGTTTCGACAACAATGTTCTGGGGTGTTTTTTTTCTCCCCCCCCTTGTTGTTAAAATATGTGACTTAGCACTTTAAAAAGAAGAAAAAAAAAGCTGAAGTTTTTCCAGTTTTGGGGTTTTTTTCACATAGTATGAGCAAACTTTTTTCCCTCCCTTTTGCAGGTCCYGGTGCTGCTCCATTACTCGTGGCCTCAGGGATTCCCAGCCTCATCCCTCCCTGCTGGTGTATGGATCTGGGATTCTGGGATGTGGAGTTTGGGATTTTGGGGGTTCCACCTGGGCTGTCCCTCCTCATCTCATGCTGGAGCAGATCCAGGGAATGGAGCTGGTGAAGGGTCTGGAGCCCCAGAAGAGGCTGAGGGAGCTGGGAAAGGGGCTCAGCCTGGAGAAAAGGGGGATCAGGGGGGATTTGGGAATGTTTGGATTGTTGGGAATGTTGGGATTTGTTTCCCAGGGAACAGGGACAGGAGGAGAGGGAATGGCCTCAGGCTGTACCATGACAAGTTTAGATTCGATATTTGGGAAAATTCCTTCCTGGAAAGGGTTGTAAAGCATTGGAAGGGGCTGTTTAGGGCAGGGGTGGAGTCCCCATCTCTGAAATTGTTCTGAAAATCTCTGAATGTGGCATTTGAGGATGTGGTTTAAAGGGAGCATGGCGGTGCTGTCTGTCTATGGTTGGATTTGGTGATTGTTAATTTTTTTCCCACATTACTGAGTCACAATACCACATTTTCCTGTTGGTGCCCTTCCCAGAGGAAAGCAGAGATCCCTTAAATTGTCCTGCAGGTGAAACCCCTGGGTCACCTCGTGCTCTGAGCTCGCTGCGTTCCACTGCTCCAATTCAATATTTACAAGGTACCTGCAAAGAAAATAAGAGCAGAAATGTGATCCTTGCAGGGAAGGCACCCAGGGACTAACAGGGATTTTCTCTCCATGTAAAACATTTCYTCCTGCTGTTTGGCTGGAAAATTCCGTGGATTTGCTGCAGCACAATCACTCTGCAGGCGCAGCAGATGCTCAGAGCTACCTCTGGTGAGCACCTGATGATGTTCTCATATTCATTTTGTAATAAGTCYACAGCTGGTACTTGTTTTTGTTTTATTTAAAGAATGATGAAAACAGCTGACGGATCTGAGGATTTGTTTTTTTGGTTTTTTTTTTTGGATTTAAAAAATGTTTAAAAAATTATGAAAAATGAAGCTTCAAGTAAATAAGCATTTATTTTGTCCTCATTCTTGAAGATAATTGCCTCAGATATTCAGAATGTGGAGTTTTAACCTTGCTACTTATATKTAATGTGTGCTACTTATATTTATTTTACTTTTAGATGTGGATTTGCACGTTATTTATGGATTTTCATGGATTATTTAAAGTTAGCTCAAAAAAAAAAAAAAAAGAAGGAACCAGACTGTTTTTATCCATCCTGCACAGGTGAACAGGGGCTGAAGTACATTTGAGTGACTACAGGGCATAAATATCCATAAAAACAAATCTTTCCCATCTCTGGACTTTTCACAGAGTCTCCATAATATGAAAACAATATTCTTCAAAGAATTACTATTGCAATATGTTATATTTTATGTAATATGCAATATATATATATATATATATATATATATATATAATGCTAAAAGAAGTGAGGGAAAGAGGGAAGAAAACTGAAAAGTGGGGGTATTTTTTTATCAAACCAAATATTTCCCTTTGACATAATCAGTTCTGCAGGACATGGAAATGTGTGTCTGCATAACAAACCCATCCTCTATAGGCTGATGCTGAAGATGAGTAGAAAGCCACATTTCCAGCAGATGAAAATATTTCCTGTCTTAGGTGTTGTTCCTACACCAGAAAAACAACAAAAAGAACGTTCTGATTCCTTCCCCAGGATGGAACTTAGAATGTTGGGAATACATAACCTAAAATTTGATGTTTTCACTGTATTGTCATTATTTTAAAAACTTCTTTTTGTTTTGCTCCCCTTTTATTTAAGGAAAAAAAACCAAAATTCATTTTGACCCATATATGTGCTTGTATTCTCATAAATCAGCTTTATGAGGTGATGGGAAGTGAATTCCCTGTCTGACATCCAGAGGTAATAAATACCAAAAATTTCACAGGAATTAGCTCGCAGGAGGTAGAGAACTCCAGCTTTTGTTATTCCCTTGCGAGGAAATATTGAATAAAAGGAAAATATGAATTACCTCTCCAGAGCTCTAATGGAAGACTCAATGAGAAGWGCATTAAAATGCATTATGAGAGGCGAAAAGCCTGACCCACAATTATTCTCACGAGATATTAATGAATGGTTCTGTTTTCTAGGTGCTGAGTATTTAAATCTTTGAATATCTGGAGTTGGAAGRGACTCAAGCTGGAGCAGAAGTGGGGCAGAATGACCTCCCTTGCCCTGCTGGGTTTGATCTGTGAGTGWATTTTTATACATATTCCAAATAATTCTAAATTATTTGCAAATTAATTTTATTAATAGAGCCATCAAAGCAAAAGCAGAGGCGCTGAGAGTTGGATTTTCTCATTAGAGCTGTGCAAATGTTTGTTTTCTCTCACAGACAACATCCAGGGCTRTAAATTATTCCAGTTTGTACTTTGGTTTATTTTGGGGTTAATTAGTTCTCCGTGGTCAGAGGATCCAGAAAAGGAGTTTATGCTTGGGGAGAATTGTGGTATCCAGCTGGAATTGGTGTAATTTTGAAATTGAGTATTTAGCTTTTCCTGTCATTAGTTCAGTGTCAAAATGCAGTTTCATTCCCTGACATTTCCCCTTTCCYGGGTGTTTTCTCCACTCTGAGACCACTCAGAACGTGGGGAATTCATGACTGATTTCATTATCAGCTTTTGATTTATTTCTCTGTGTCACCAGGTSAGAGAATATTCACTTTCCATCTGGGACACGACAGTGAAAGAAGAGGGGTGGGATGTGAGATGAAAGGACATTTCCAAAGAAAAAGGGAAAAAACACCTTTGGATGTGCCCCAAGCYTGCAAGTGCCACTAAATTGCTTAGATCTGGGTAATTTGAAATTATTTGGGGACAGTTTGAAATTATTTGGGATTGATAAGAGTTTGCACTCTGAATGCAGAAATTCACTTCTCTCTTTGGAATTCATTTAGAAACAAATATTAACAAGGAAGATTTTTACCTGCATCGCTCTGAAGCAACAAATCATTGCATGGAAGCACTTGAAACGAGGTAATTAATAGTTTAGAACTGAGTTATATACTGCTGATATTAAAAATAATAATAATTTTTAAAGATTTTTAGCATGTTTATGTTGTATTTATGCTGCGTTTTCTTTAWTTAATATTGTTTGTGTAACCACACATTGCCCCAGTGCTGAATTTTATTTAAAACTCTACAAACATCTTGGTTATTGTATTCCAGATCTCTGTGGTGGTTGCGTTAAAAACCGAAAGAACAAAGCGAAGCCATCCCTGTGAAGAGAAAATAAAAGTTATTTCAGCAAAGGGAGGATTTGATTTTGATTTCTGAGGTGCTGTTACGCAAGAGGAGAAGTGGGACGAGGATAACAGGGAGGGGGTCGGCATCCAGAGTTCAAAGGTAGGCAGCTGATCAAAGGTTAAACACAAGAAAAGAAATGATCCCATTCAAGTTAAATATAGGACTTCGTAACCTAAATAGGGGCTGAGCTGCAATTAAAACCCTTGGAAAAGGCTTTTGTGCTCCGGGGAAGTTCTCAAAGTCAGGCAAACTTTGTTTTTGTTGCTTGGAAAGATCTGTGGGARGGGATGAGGCTCTCCAAAGGATGGGAAATCTCAGTTTGCACTCTGAAATGGTTCTGGTTATGAAGGGCAGAAGGTAGAATGGATAAGATCCATTTAGGATTGTGACTTGCAGATATTTCATGGAAATATTTCCTGTTTTAATGYAGAGATGGAATAGCTGAGCCTGGAAAGATCCACAAAAATGTTGAATATTTTCTTTTTCACAGAAGATGCTCCCAGCTCTTTCCACGCTGGCAGAGAAAAGCACGGATCTGGAGGGCCTCCTCTGGCTCARATCCTTTGCTTTCCTCCATCCCTGTGGTCCTTTCAAGACTCAGTTCATGGCAAAGAATGTTTTTAACGGATAATTTTTGGCCGTCCTGCTCAAATGTCACTTTTATTTGCCTTTCCTGCACTGGGTACTTGATGTAAATTTTATCCATTTTTAAAAAGAGCTGGAATATTTCAGTATCAGCTGCTTTCTGGCCTGACCCCAAATGTAGGGTTTATATCAGGGGGAGGAAATGGGGCTCAGAATCTGCCTGAAAGGTCTCCTGAGATTACTAAAAGGGACCCTCTGGTCAGGGAGCATTTCTGAATCGCTTATTCCATAATTATTATAATGTGCATAAAGCCTCATATGCATTAAACATTCAACTGAAATGACTCTGAGTGTGAGAGCAGCCATACAATAAGGGGAAAAMCCCCTCATTTTGCATAATAAAATTTAAAATTTTAATACTGTAAGTAATACAYGCAGTRTGTAAGTGTGCACAYTTAACCATGCACTTATGAATTATAGATATATATACAGCACATTCCAAATGGGTATTTAAACACTTCAGCTTCCCACATTAGGTAATTTGGAGTGCATTGCATTGGATTAACTTTTAGCATTTCAGTTGCAAGTARTCATAATTCCAAAATTCACATTGCAATGTGTTCATATTGGGGATTAAAAACATAAAACMAACATTTCCCTCAAGGAAATAAACWCACAGAGACCAACACTCATTAATTAACCTTGAAACTTTAGGTTTTATTTTACAACTTCAGGTTAAAACACAGGAAACACAAAYATCTGGCTGAAGTCATACAAAACCCTCCAACTTCACATTACTTTTGCAAGTATCTTGGTATTTTACAGATCAGCAACTTGAAACATTGTTTCATGTGAAATCAGTAATTTAAAAATATTTACTCTGACTTTACCTGGCCTTAAATTCTTGTCCCTATTAGTGACTTGTAGGGGTGTAATTAAAATAAGGATGGAAGTTAAATACAGGCAAAATTATGGCTCCAGTTCCATTCAGGTAACATCAACTGCATCCTTTTTTATAGAATTTATCAGATGTGAAGTCAGACAAGTATTCTGCTCTGAGAAAACAGAGTTTTCCCTTCAGTTCTCAGCTTTGGAAGGGGAAATGATCCCAAAGTGCGACTGCTGGCATGTGATTGCTTCATGCACAAAACACCCAGAACTGACTGCACCAGTGTGGTTTTAAGGTAAAAAATATTCCAAGTTGACAAAAAGGCACTTTGAAAATGGAAAAATTGTTTTCAAAATAGGAGAAAATGCCGTGGTTCATCGATGTTCTCTCAGGTTTCAGCTCCACCTCAGGCTGTAGCTCTGGCCCAGCTGCAGCTGGAGCCCGGAGATTTTCAGGACCTGTGAATAAAACACACAAAATGCACATTTGGTGACTCTGCCCTGAAGATCCGTGGGGTTTTCTGTGCTCCAGGGAAGTATAGAAATATTTTTAATATAGAAATATTTTAAATATGCTAAGTATAGAAATGCTTTAAATATGATAAGTATATAATTTTAAGTTTGATAAGTATAGAAATATTTTAAATATGGTAAATATAGAAATATTTTAGACATGTTAAGTATAGAAATGTTTTAAATATAAGTAGATAAAACATTTCTATACTTACCAAACTTAAAATTAACTATAGAAACATTTTAAAGATGCTAAATATAGACATTTTAAATGTGCTGAATATAGAAACATTTTAAATATGATAAGTATAGAAATAATTTGAAATATTTTAAACCCAGAAATATTTAAAATATAGAAATATTTAAAATATGCTAAATAGAGAAATATTTTAGATATGATAGATGCAGAAATATTTTAAATGTGCTGAAAATAGAAATATTTTAAATGTGGTATTACACCACAGGTTTCAGAGCACAAAGAGAGGTGTGAACCCTTTTTTTCAGCCTGCAGGCAGTGTCTCACCTTGTTGTCGGGGTTGTAGTTGACGCTGTGGGGTGATGGGATGGTGACCCCGTTCTGTGTCACTGTCACCTKCGTGGCCCCCGTGGGCACCCCCAGCACTTTGATCTCAGTGAACATCAGATTGTTTGGGTCGGTGTAATTCTGGTGCTCAACTCTGATATCCAGAACAGTCTGAAAGGATGAGGGAAAACCAAACATCAGGGTTTGGGATTGGAGTGGTGCAGGTCCAGAGCTGTGGCTGCCCCTGGATCCCTGGGAATGTCCAGGGCCAGGCTGGAAATTGGGGCTGGACCAGCCTGGGACAGTGAGAGCTGTCCCTGCCCATCCCAGAGGGGTGGAATGAGATGATTTTTCATATCCTTCCCAACCCAAACCATTCTATAATTCTATAAAATCCACCTGATCTTCTCATTTGCTTTCCTCACTCCAGGTTTTTTTTTCTATTTTTGTTTTCCAACACCTGTGTGTTTTTATTCACTTTTCAAACACTGAAAGCTTTCCTTCCCATTGTYACCTGGCCAGACCCTGTGCTCTGCTCTTTATTGCCTCTCTGCTGATGGATGGGGGGAGGGAAGCAGAGAATTTCTCCACCCTGAGCATGCAGTGAGAGCTGCAGGACAAACCCCTCCTTTCCTGCCCCTGTCTCACCCTCCTGTTCCCTGGGAGCTGCTCCAGACCCTGCTGCTCCTGCTTTTTGCCCTCCCAGAACAGCTCCTGCCTCCCCATCCCTTCTTTTCCCCCTCTCATCACTGATTTGTAGTAGATCAGGGATTTAGGATATACCCAGATCCCACACAAACGTGCTGTGACACAATTCCACAATTTGGCACTCAGAGGGTGAGGATTTTTCATTGTTGGCTGATTAAAACCTCTTTAATTAGGCTTTTCCTGACTGAGTTTTTGTGAAAGCAGGGAAAGGTGCACTTATTTTACAATCTCCTTACAACTGCAAATATTGAGTGTTAGCAAAACAAACTCTCTTCCTTAGCAATTAACACCCTTTTATTTGACAAAGGCACAACTAAATGAGAAGAAAGAACAGTGTGGCTAAAATTAGAAGACATTGTGGCACTGGAAAATGTATAAATTTATACTGGAAATTAATGAAATAGGAAAGTGTTTTCTCCTGCAATAGAAAGAGCTTTTCTTAGAAATCAAAAGTCTCTATAATTAGAGTCTTAATTTATTTCCAGTTACTCCACTGGTGATGAGAAGTAGTGAAATCTGACAATTGCCCTTAACAATACACTTCAGAATCACTCCTAAATTCATTTTTAACAGAGTTTAATCACATTTCTTGCAGTCTAATCAACTGTGAGCCCAGTTTATGGTAAGGCTGGGATATGGAGACATTAGGAAGACCCAAATTAAAATACCCATAGTAAAAAATATTATAAAAATCACCTAAAGTGGCTCTTAAATAAATATGAGCTGATGTGACTCACCTGATTAGCAGTAAATGATGTGAGCAGGTAAACACCATCTTCATATGCATCTGTAATAAAGGGAGAATAAGAGAAATTAAAAGGAATAAAATGTCTTTGCTATGCACCTTCTTGAACACATTTCAACATTTCAGCTCAATTACTGTGTCCACTGACAACTTCCCARTGTGAGGTTTGTATTTATATGTAAMTAAAGAGAAGTTGTGCATTTCCAGAAGATAAATGCCATCAGACATAAAATATTTCCATTGTGTTTAATGTTTAAAGGAGAATATTTTAGAGGTAAGATATCAAAGCAGACAAAGCAACAGCACTGGGGAGATCAGGGGTGGATCCAGGGCATTGAGGGGTGTGGAGCCTCTCCTGTTACACCCCCAAATCCCTGTGCCCAGCACATTTCCTGCATTCCTCATGAAAATTCGGGTCAGAAATTACCAATATTACAGGGGTAACACTGGGTGGGGAGGACAAATGGCACCCCAGCATCTCCTGAGACAATTCCAACGATTCAGACAAATTCAAATTTAGCAGAACTGAGGAAATGCCTGAAAGCTCTCCCACGATCTCTGCTTATTGTTCCCATAGGTTTGGGGACCAATCTTTGTTACTGGCCCACGGCACAATTTCTTTTTCACAACCT
The DNA here is from genome assembly GCF_030028575.1 of Malurus melanocephalus. NCBI lineage: Eukaryota > Metazoa > Chordata > Aves > Passeriformes > Maluridae > Malurus > Malurus melanocephalus. Next base: position 69,127 of record NW_026623938.1, on the reverse strand, counting down.
ATGAATTCTATAAACCCAACTTTGTGAGCTTTAAATCAGGGAGAATCATGGTCTGTAATGCTCATCTGCAGGTTCCAGTTGAGTTTTGCCCCTGAAAAGGTTCAGATTTATCCCCTGAAATGGGATGGCTTTGGCCTTAGCCCATCCTTTCAGACACTCCACTGATTCTTTCATCTCTCCTAATTCACATCCTTGGGTTTTTTTGTTTTGTTTTACTTGAATTTGGGTTTGAATATCCCTGAGGATGGAGCTTCTCTGGACAGCCTGATGCACAATCCAACCATTCCTACAGCAATAAAAAGGTTCTTAGGGAGGGAAGAAGCCCTGGACGTACCGATGCGAACTCCATCATCCCAGTAGAGGTGTCCTTGWGCAAACAGATCATCATCCAGTGCCACTGTCAGTCCCATTGGGTTTTTCCRGCTGTGCAAAACACAATTTTCCCTCAATTTTCTCAGCTCAGCGCATTCCATATTTCCCAAATGGTATTTTTTTTGCAGAAATGTTGTGTATCCCCCAACTGACCTCCCATAGCCCTTTTCACATGTTATTAAAGGAGAACATGAGGAAAAACACAAGAAAAAGACCCAAACTAAACAAGCAAAAAAGCTCAACAAAACCAACCAACCAAAAAAAAAACCAACTACAAAAAAAACCCAACCAAAAAAAATTCAACAAAAATAAACCAACAGAAACCCATAAACCCAAAAACAAACCACCCCCAAGAAAACTCCAAACCAAACTAAAACCCACAAAAAACAAAAAAAACCCTAAAAACCACAAAAACAATGAACAAAAACCCCCCAAAACCCAAAGAAAACCTAAAAACCCCACAAAAACCAAAAACTCAAACAGAAATAAAACCAACAAAAC
>NW_026623938.1:22441-68239 GCF_030028575.1 Malurus melanocephalus | reverse complement strand
TTCTCAGCTCAGCGCATTCCATATTTCCCAAATGGTATTTTTTTTGCAGAAATGTTGTGTATCCCCCAACTGACCTCCCATAGCCCTTTTCACATATTATTAAAGGAGAACATGAGGGAAAAACACAACAAAAAAACTCAAACTAAACAAGCAAAAGCGCTCAAAACCAAACAAAAAAAAAATACAAAAAAAAACCCAACGGAAAAAGCCCAACAAAAACAAACCAACAGAAACCCATAAACCCAAAAACAAATAGCCCCCAAGAAAACTCCAAACCAAAATAAAACCCGCCAAGAAAACCTCTAAAAAACACAAAAACAACGAACAAAAAACCCAAAAAACAAACAAAAAAACCTAAAAATCCCACAAAAAACAAAAACTCAAACCAAAATAAAACCAACAAAACTAAAAAAAAAAAACCCAATTAAAAAATCCCCACAACCCAGCCCCAAGAAACACAAAATCCCACCCCCCCCAAAAAAAACCCAAAACAACAACAAAAAAAAAACCAAAAGACAAATAAATGTACCATTTTCAGTGACTCCTACCTGTAAACAGTTGTGTTAGCAGGTTGTTGCCAGGGCARGATGTATCCCCCTCGGATGTGCAGATTGATGCGCTCCAGAGGAGCCTGTAAYGTCTGGAATTGTCCCCTGAATCCAGTATCCACCTCCTGTGCACAAAAAAAAAAAAGAATTTTCACAGGTTTTTCTTCGGAATGAAATGATAGTATTTCTCTAGACAGGTTAATTAGGAGTTGTTTCTGCAGGAGTAGTTGTGAACCTGAGAAAACCTGGAATTTTGGTTCTGTAAAAGCCTGGCCTGACTCTGGGTGATGGCAGCTGAGCCCAAGGGGCCAAGCAGGTGAAACACAAACCTGTGATTTATAAAAAGAGTTTTGATCCTGCTCTTCCCATCACCAAATCTTCCATTATTTTCTGGGAAAAATTATGCAGCTAAACCTGGTTTTCCTTTCTCTGTTAGAACATTGATTCCATTACAAAAACCTGTGTCATTTGAGACTACAAAAAGTGAAAGGAAATCTAAATTAAAGGTATTATTTCACCTTTTAATTTACTGTAACTCTGGTCATGTTACAGTATTATAAAGGAATTGAGGATTTTWATTCTTTTTTTGTAAGCAGATTTTATATTTCTAAGAACTTATGTTAAATGCAAATTAGGCAGGAGAATGTTCCCACCTCCCTGCCATCCTCAGTACTGTGAAATTACATAAAATATAAGTTAAAATACAAGTTCTAAAATAATTTTTAGGATGACTTACTGTGTGGTAATCATACCAGCGRGCATTGGGGAAATAAGCGTTCACCGTTTTTTCACCCTGCAACAAAACACACAACTTTTAGGCACCTTACATGAAAAGGTGATACTTAATTAAACAGATTTTAATAATAAATGAAAGCCCCACCAGTTTCATCACAGGGCTGATGAGCAGGGCAGGACCCCAGAGGAACTGCTGATCGATGTCCCACGTGTTTCTGTCCTCCACAAACCTGTCAGGGGGAAACAGCAAGAGCTGAACTTTCCCAAAATGTTCCTCTTTAAAGACACTTCTGTCAGGCATTGAACCTACTCTTTCTAGTACCTATTTCCTCGTTATTGCTGTTAATTATTCATAGATCAATTAATGGTTGGCAGGAACACACAAAGATCCTGATGTGAAACTCACTGGAGAAAATGCGAGTTCATGCTTAGCTTTAGGGTTTTCCCTTTTTTTGCTTTTGCTTTTCAGGATGTTGAGACAACAAAACTCTGAAGGTCTTATTGTAAATAACAAGCATAATAAGATCTATGACAAAAAGGGGCAAACTTTTAAATTTCAGCCATTTCTAACCCACTTGCTTTGAAAAAGGCAAATCACCACATTGGGTAAAACTCAGTTTTTCCCAGCCAAGACTCATTTTTTTTARTTGAAAGGAAAAATGCTGTAACACAGAGAAAATTCTGTTGTTTGGGGGGTCCCAACTAGAGAAGTTTTTTAGGAATTCCTGGTAAGGAGAGCAGGGGAATCACACTTACTCATGGAGAAGGGGGCGGACCACGGTGCTGCCCTGGGCRTGGGCGTCGTGCATGAGAGTGTAGAGGAAAGGTAACAGGGTGTATCTTATTTTCAGCACATCCCTGGAAATCGCTGCAAAATTGTCATCCCAGGCAACAGGATCTTGCCTCTGAAGGAGAAGGGAGTGTTGTTAGAGAAGCTGCATTGGGCTGCCTGGAAAAGCTAAAAAAAAATTCAACGTAGCAAGACAAAACCAAGGAAATTTCTCCTCGGAATCAGAGCATCTTCCTGGATTTGTTCTTCAGCTCGGGACAAATGACAGCAGTGGTTATCACTGTCAGCCCATGAGGGGAATTAGAAAGGGAAAAGTGGATAAAAACCCAGGGGAATCCTACAAAAAATGTTCAATGCAAAGTGTCCCCAAGGCGTGATGTCCCACTGCACATCATCCATCATCCATCATCCGTCCCTCTCAGCCCAGACTGGCAGGAACAGTCCGAGGCACTCGTGACCGATGGCAGGAGAGGTCCCCATCTCCATTAAATGGATGGAACAATACCCTGGCAAATGGGGTGAGACTGGAAGGGCTCTGATAACCCTGAATGTGCATTTTGAAGGCGTTCAGAGGCTGGGGAAGGTGTGTGCTGCGAGATAAAGCCCCCGGCTTTGAAAARGAGCCTTTCATCCATCAGATATTTGCCATCTGAACAGCTCCACTCTGCTGCACCTGAAGCTTTCCCTGCAGCACAAGTGCTGTTTCTCCTTTTTTCTATTTTCCCAGTTATCTTGTTTTACAGCTTTCTCCAGTCCTYAGCCTACATTTAGGCAATTATTTCCCTTTTAACAGAAATACAATATCTGATGGTGGCAAATGTGCAAAGCACAGGAATTCCTGAGTCTCACTCCAGSATCTCATTCCCCGGCCCCGTTCTCTCATTTGTTGTATAATTATGGGCRATTAGGGCTGAGAGCAGCCAGGTCACTTGTGCTCCTTGAAGTGAGTTTGCCATGAAAGCTCCATTTGAGCCCTGCTGGAGCACATTGMAACCCAAATGGGGCAGAGGGGAAAATATGCAGAGTTTGATTTGGTGGAAGCARAGTTAGAACGAGTGTCCAGATCCCWGAGCTGCCCCTCTGGGGGCATAAAACCTCCCAGGTGAGGGRCAGGCTTACAGCAGAGCCAGCATAGAAATAATGACAATATTTATTTGATAAAGAGCCAAAAATGTTCTTTCCTTCTCTACTTTACTTGGGATGTGGGGTTTTTTTGAGCCAGGCCAACCTGTACATTGTTTTGTTGGTAACCAACTGTTAAAATATTGCACTCACCCTCGTTCCTTTCCCGTTGTGATTCCTTGAAAATGGGTAAAAAGCACCCAGCTGCATCCAGCGAAGGCACAGCTCATACTCCGAGTCTTGGAAGAAGCCACAGATATCAGCTCCYGTCTGAAATTTTTAAAATAATCCAAATGGGAAATTGCATTATCATGTACAGCATCAGGGTAATTAAATACAAGTTAATAACTCGTGAGCTTACATAAGATATTCCAAAGAGGCTGAACTCCAGCATGCCTGAAAAGAGAAATAAATCGGTGTCACTGGCTGGGGTGTTTYACATTATGGTCACACAGACTATAATATTCCATTATTAATATTTGTTACACGGCTGAAGGAGAGGAGAAAAATCCGAATCCAAGCCCCACAATTTCTCTGATGGGACATGGTTTGCTGCTGCTAAAAGGGATGGGGTGTGGGTGGACAGGAGCGAAGAAAAAGAGGAGTGGCAGGACACAGGGCATGGAGGGGTCTGGTCCCAAGGGAATTTAAAGGGTTCCAAGCTTGTGGTACAGAAGAAAGAAAAAATAAAAAAGGAACTGACCACAAATTGGGGTTGCTGAAGCAGTTTTTTCAGCTGAAATCATGGGAACAACAAAARTGAGGAGGTGAAGGAGAAGCAAAGCCAGGTTGGAGCAGCCTGGTCTGTGGGGTGGAACGGGATGAGCTTTAAGGTCCCTCCCAAGCCAATCCATTCCGTGATTGGGAGTCCCAGGAATGCAAACCCTTGTGCCACGTACCCACGATGGATTTGKGCAGCTGATCCCAGGCTGCAGTGTTGTCCCCCAGCCAGTGGCCTGACCATCTCCCGCTGCTGGGGTAGGTGGAGCGGGTGATGACGATGCCACGCTCCTGGGTGACACTCTGCAAAGCCCTGGGGAGAAAATACACAGAGAAACAAGTTAAAGAGGAAATAGAAATATCCCATGAGAATTYATTGCATGAGAGCCTCTGAAAAGCAATATATGGGTTGTATGATCATAATGAAGGGCTGCGTTATATACATCCAATCCATTTGTGCTTTTTATGGCAATTCAGTATTACCCACACAATCTCAGCAGTGTTGGCCAACCTGCAGCTGCAAACTGGACTTTAAAAGAAGCATTAAAATACAGTTTTCCAGCTCAGACTCACTGCTGCTTGGGGAAATAGGAATGTAGCAAAACTTTTCTGAGCCCATTTTCTAAGGGCTCTATAAAGTATTCCAGGGCATGTCATTCCTTTAATAAAATCCAAAAAAAAAAATTGAAGCAACAGTTGAAAATCATTTGGCCAGAACCAAACCAAAAGGCTCACAAGAGTGAAAACGGAAGGAGTAGAAATGTTGGACCTCTCAGCTTAAGTTTAGTTGACTAAAAGATATTGGAATTTTTTTTTAAAAAGGGATTTGCGGTCACTTCAGAAACACCAAGGTGATGTGATGTYAATGTGAATATTAGGCAGAAAATCTTCCTGATTTTAAATCTCCAATAAGAGCTGCATAATTGCCCAAACTGCTGCTTCAATAAGGCACTGTTTGCTTATTTTTCTGTAGGRTTTGCAGCTTTAGTGACACCATAATTACAGCAAAGATACACAAGTCACTTYAATTACCATAACAATTAAGCCAGACTAATGGGCCACAATTATTTCCTCCAAGACAAACAGTAAGTTWTCTRGGATCCTTCATTCCTTTGTAAGATGCCATCCCACATTTTCATTCTCTGTTTGCTTTCCCTGTGTCAATAAYGCTTTGGAAGTGGCAGMTAAAATGGAAAAAGTGAAGRCAGGGAATGTCAMGTGTAGAACTGCTCAGGGATGAGCAGGACCTGAGTGTTCTCTGACCAAAGGCTCAGCCCTGCAGCTCCATGGCTCTACCCATGAAAAACAATTTTCAGGTCACAAAGGCTGAATTTACCTCCAAACAGCTCCTGTATTCACAAATAAGGGCTCTGGCTATCCAAAAACCTCATCACAAAAGAACAACATCAGGGCAATGTCCCAGAGTTTCTGTGYYTGACGGATGGAGAGCTCAAATGRCACCAGGTTACATAAAATATTGATGCTCACTTTTCAGTTACAGGCTWTTGTGAGTTTAGTGTGCAAATAATCTTTCTGTTTGGATGGTTTAGTATCAAAATAAGTTATTACATTTCTTCAGTTTCACAAGTACCCCTCCAGTTACTGCCAAAGAATAAATTTGAGACTGAATTATATGAATATATATATTTTGTAGATAACATTTTCTATAAATTTCCAGTGTGAGAATATCTGTGTAAGCTGTGAAATTTATTGTAGCGATTTCTGTTGCGGTGCCTCGCAAAAGAAGGGGAAATATTTCAGTTCATCCTTTAAACACAGAAACGATGGCAATGTTCCTTTTCCTATCAAATTTTTMTCCATTCCACTGGTTTTGCACGGAATATTCATTTAGAACACATTTTGATATAGCACAGAGCATGCAAAGCACTTACTCCAGGGTGGGTTTGGTTTGGGACCATCCATAAAGATTGTGGACATCAAAGTGCCTGACTGGGGTCCCGTCTGCAAGGTATTGTTGAGCTTCCAGGCACAGGCTTTTGTAGGACAATCCTAAATGCCTGGATCCCAAATCTAGTGGAAAAGGAAGAAATGTATTTATTRTTAGCAATGTGTATTAATAATTTGAGTTATGTTTCCTTAATTTTCATATTAATTTTCACAATTTGCATGTACACCGTCATTTATTTATAATTACAAAAATAGCATTTCCAAACCAGAATATTTCCAATATTCCCTGTAAGTATCTGGGTCTGTAAATGTTTCAATAGCTCAGTTACAAATGCTCTTACTGCACAGGCTCACAGAATAATCAGAGTACATCAGAAAATATTTCAAATCTTTTGGAAACAAAAGATGTAATACCATCCATATAAACAGAAAAATAGTCTGTGTCTGAATATTAATTTCCTGGAAATTCCTGAGAAACCACTCATGAAACCTGAACACAACAGTAAGCAGCAAGAGTATGCTAATAAACCATTAATAAATAATTCCTAATTAGTACTGCTTTACACCAGTACTTCAGGAAAGCCAAGCTAAGAAAGCGAAGCATTTCGAGCGTTTGACTGCTCACATAAATGCTAATGAGAGCAGAYGCACGGATATTTTCTAAATTTTTAATTAATTGCATTATTCATCTGAGAAAACTGCAAAACAGAGCTCAATTCTCTGCCGTGCCTCAAGCAAAGCACTTAGACACAAAATAGGGATCAAAATCCATATGCAGCAAGGAGCTGGAAATAACTTCATTTTTACAAAGTGCTGCACAGCTCCTGCTGGAAAATCTGGGCTTGGAGTGTGCCCATAATGTCAGAAATAAAGGGCCAYGTTCAGTGAGGAGCTGTGGCTTTGTAAACCCAGCTTTATTTAAGCTTTTACGCCCCATATACCTGATAAGAATTGATGTGGTAACCAGAAAAACCTAAAAGTGTTTTAAGGGGGGACTCAGACTTACGAGGCATGTAGGGTGGGTTATTTAGGAGGTCGTTCCTGCAGCCATCCACAGCACCATTCACAAAAACTGCTGGTTCATTCATGTCCTGCAAACACAGAGCAAAACCCCACTGATCTTTCTTTGACCCTAAATTCTGAATTTCACACAGAGAGCATTGCAGGATTGCTGCAGTCTCAGTTGGACATTCAGTGTTCCATAAAGGGAGTGACAGAAGGCAAGGAAGGGATTTTCTGTGGGGGCATGGAGTGACAGGAAAAGGGGGAATGGCCTTGAGCTGAAGGAGGGCAAAATGAGATGGGATTTTGGGCAGGAATTGTCCCCTGTAGGGTGGGCAGGCCCTGGCACAGGGTGCCCAGAGCAGCTGTGGCTGCCCCTGGATCCCTGGCAGTGCCCAAGGCCAGGCTGGACATTGGGGCTGGAGCAGCCTGGGACAGTGGGAGGTGTCCCAGGGGAGACATGGGAGAGCCATGGCAGAGGTGGGATGGGAATTTTAAGAACTCTTCCAAMTTAAACTCTTCTGTGATTCAGTGATTCTTTGTTCCACAGGAAGAGCCTCCAAGATCATCAAATCCAACATTTCCTTAATGGGAATTTAGCACTAGAAATTGAGCAATGCAGACACRAAATTGGGAATTGTGGCCCTCTCCACCAGGGTCAGGCAGAGAAAACCAACCCAGAAATCAGATTAATTTCTGCACTTACAATCCACAGRCCATCGAACTTGAGGCTCAGGGAGGCGTTGGGGTTGTTGTAGACCTCCAGGATTTCCCTCTTCCACCACTCCACCGTGGAATTGCGGAAGAAGTCTGGGAAGGCAGAATGTGCTGCAAAGAGCTGGAAAAACAGAAGGAAAACAAAGACAGGTAAGGGGATTGAAGGCATCCCATAGCTAAAATTTTGGAATTAAAACAAACAAACAAAGGACAAAAATCATTCCTTGTTCACTAATGTTTTTGGCTTGTAGGAAGGCTTAACCAGTTTCTGCAACTTGTTCCTCCCATGAGATTAATCAACAAGTTTGCTGCTATTTTTSTTAATTAATTAATTTTGTTAWTTAACATCTATATTTGAGTCYAGATCCAAACCATGTCAATATTTACCTCCACTTGTGTTTCATGAGGCAGCGACTCATCGATTTCAACATTGGGGAGGAATGCCCAGACCTAAGAGGACAAAGCATATTTCAAACAATCAAAAYKATTCTGTATACAAACTGAGCACCARYCAACACACARGTTTRAATATTCTTGCCTGGACAGTACCTTGGAAAATAAAATGTCATTGGTACCAGGCCGTTTGATGTAGATATCYTTCTCCAAACCTCTGGTGTAGGGAGCATAATTGGTTTCATTTGCAGAAATGGCTGGATCCTGCAATTCAAAACACTTTTACCCTTATGCTCAAAACTCAGGTGGAATATATCCTCAGTTTTGAAAAGTTATAGTGAAATATGAGAGAAATATCCCAAACTGACCAGGATGATGATAAATCTCATTCCTTCTGCCTTGATTTTGTTGATCAGAGCCGGTAATCCAGCAAAGTGTGGGCTGAGGGTGAAGTCTATTTGCCTTATCATGTAGTCAATATCTGAATATTGGACATCCTGCAGTTTAAAAAAAATAAACCTGATTAATTTTAACTGATTTTCTCTCCTTTTTTTTTGCCAAATATTGAAAAATCTGCCAAAACAAGTAAAATACGAACCTTTTGATGTGTAAAATTGGACACAGTGTAAACTTCAGGCTGAAGTTGTTAAATGAATATTACACAATCTATCAGCAAGTCCAAAACAAAATAAACCTTTCACTGCTGCATCTAATCTGAGGGCAGGAATTGATACATGATTGAGAAAAAAATKGGATTTGTCCATATGGGTGTACACAGAAACTGCACGTATATTTCCATATCTATGAGGAAACAGTGGAAACAGCTGCTCTGCACTGAAACATCGATATTCTTATATTGAAAATGAAATAATATTCCATTTATAAAATAATTTTGTTGGAACTTTGTGCTATTCTGACTATCCCAACAACAACCTGAGCCAAATCACAGCTGACGTGACAGCAACGAAATGATGCTGCTTCCTCCTTGTCCCTTCTTATTTTGATCACTGCATCTTCTTGGCATTCTTTGGTGTGAACAATAAAGAAAATAAATCRGCTTTTAASACAKCCCAGAGCCTGTGGCACAAAATCYRCTCTTCCCTACCRCGGCAGGGTTTTTTASTTGGTTTCTGGTTTAGTGTTTACAYRGTTTTATRAAGCCAAAAGCTCGAATGTCAAGAGTTGCCAACATACAAAGGGCATCTGTGCGGCCTTCATCTCCTCCACCAGCTGGGCGATCTCCGAGTCGTTGGCGTATCCGTAGCGGCACAGCTGGAAGCCCAAGGACCAGTAGGGYGGCATGACGGGGCGCCCAATCAGCTGAAAACGGGAAAGGATGATGCTGGTGAGGAGGGGAAGAGAAATAAAGCCAACCCCACAAAGCCCAGCCTCAGCCASGGTCSTACCTGAGTGTATTCCTGAACCACRAGCTCGGGAGTCGGGCCCAGGACCATGTAGAAATCCAGAATGCCGCCGGTGGTGCGGTAGGTCAGGGCAGGGGTGGGCTGGAAAGTCACATCTGGAAAGGGAGGGAGGAAGTAAGGAAAGAATGCCTGGATTTGGGGCAGCACTGACTGTGAAAATGAAACACTGGGGTGGGTGGAGAGAGACCATTTACAGATGTCTGGAATGACAGTGACAGGACAGGGGGAATGGCCTTGAGCTGAAGGAGGGCAGGGATKGATGGGATCTTGGGAGGGAATTCTTCCCTTCCCAGAGAAGCTGTGGCTGCCCCAGGATCCCTGGCGTTGCCCAGGACATTGGGGCTGGAGCAGCCTGGGACAGTGGGAGGTGTCCCTGCCAYGGCAGGGGTGGGATGGGATTTAAGGTCCCTTCCAACTCATTTATGGCCATTTTATGACAGAAAGTGAAGGGTTTCATACCCATTGCATTGCTGTTGAGCAGGAGAACTCCATGGGCATTGCCATCTTCTTCAAGAGCCATGTAAAATGGGTGATGACCATAAGAATTCTGCTTGTACTGCAAATAAAATAAAGTACATTTTACTGGGGAAACATTGCAAATGCTTGCTTATTTACTTTTAGTGATAAATTTAATAAGATACGAGACAATTGCCAAACGGAGCAAATAAACTTTAAATTTTTACACCTAAACMCTTCCTAACCACAAAACACAGAAGGTCACTGTGAACTTCACAGTTTGAGTGGGTCTTGTTCACACTGCTCAGGCAGGAAGGAAAGCAAAGGTGTTGCTGCACTCAAATCTCATTAATGAGAAGGTGCTTCCTCAGGACACAACTTCCCTTGCTTTTCCAACAGGAGCAGGTCTGTGTGTGCTCAGGAGGTGTTGGTGACCTTCTGTTCTATCTCATTTTCTCAAAATGTATTCCAGCCTGAACTGGAATTAGGGCTGTAATGAGCTGCTGCTATTTCTTTGGCCATTCTCTGAAAATTGGAAATGTTATCTTGCAGGAAACAAGACAAATAAACAGAGATAAGATTTCTGATTTACCTCTGTGAGTACTAAATTAACCCACAAACAATAGGAATTGTTCTGACTCTTGTCTAATTTTTGAAACAATGAGCTGAGAAGAAAAAAAGGAAGAATGTGCTGTTATTCCTAAGACATTTGTCAYGTTTCAATACCTGACTCGGGGCCTGAGCTCTTCACATCATTCTTGCAGGTCACAAATTATGGATTTACAGATAGACCTTTTGCCATGGAGCCACCACCCAAATCATAAAAGATGATAAATGTGGTCAGAGCCAATTGTCAGTACCAGCAGACAACTAATGGATTTCAGATCCTGCTGACCACCCCTGCACCCATGGGGGCAAAAATCCCATTTTGTTTTTGCCCTTTTCCTACTCACAGCAGGAGGCTGGTCCCGGGTGAACATGCCCCACGTGTGCCAGTTCATGTCATGGCGGAAGGTTGGGTGCTCTGCCTCCCCCAGCCCGAAGATGTACTGGGAGGCCAAACGGGTGGAGATCTGGATGAACATGTCACTGAAGGTGAAGGTGGGCAGGGAGGAATCCCAGCTGGAATGGAGAGAGGAAAGGGATGATAAGAACACGGCGTCCTCAGGGTGGTGTTTCTGACAGATGTTTTTTATTTAGACCCCTCTTTTTCTCTGGAAATGGCACTCCTCAGTAAAAGTGGGCTAAAACTGTTGTGTTTATCAAGAAATCTTAGAGCACGTGAGATGGGGGTGTCTAAAAACTGAAGAAGATTTTAGGGACACAAAGGCCTTTGTGCCTTTCAGACAGAGGAATCATACACAGGCATCAAGGTGCATCGCATTTTAGCAATTTAGTAAGAAAATGCATTTCGGGATACTGCAATCCTATTTTCCTCCCAGGCTGAACACTGGAGCCACATGGAATAGAGTAAATAAAGTGCTTTTTACAGGTCACTGAACTTTTTGTGCAGATTACACTGAAATTGCATTCACAGGTCACATTTGTTATAAATCAACATCTTTCCAGTTAGAAGCTAAACTGCAGCCTGATGGGCTCTGCCAGAGAATTRCATTGTTCCAGGAGCTTGAATTGCAGGTTGAATTATTATTCTGGTTGGCAAAAAGGAACTCAAATTGCAATTAAGTTTTGAGTACTTTAAGAAATTAAATCTTTTTAATAAAAAAGTGTAACATACACCATTGCTAATGTTATTGTTCTCTGGTTTTGAGCTCTGACTTAATCAAGGAAAAAATACAGCTCCTGCCAGACTCATCTGTTGTGTTACCAAAACCCATCTGCAGGTTAGTTGGGATACTACTCTCTATTTTTTTTTCCCTGACCATCCCCCAAAACTGACCCAAGTAGTCAATCATGAATGATCAGCCCTGTGGTCACCTCTGGAATATTTTAGGAAGTGTAAAAAATCCTTGTGCCCCCCAGAACCTTGGAAAGMGCACAGGGAGCAGCTCCCAGAGCTGTCAGGGCTTCTCACTCCAATGGGCATAGGGAAAGGTTTGGCTTGAAAAGAGCCATAAAACCACGAGAAATGGAATGAGAGAAGGGAACACTGGCTTACATGACCGTCCCTGTGCACAGGGAAAAGGTTTGGCTTTAAAGGAGCCATAAAACTATGAGAAATGAAATGAGATGAAGGGACAGTGGCTTACATGACCATCCCTGTGCACAGGGAAAAGGTTTGGCTTGAGAAGAGCCATAACCCATGAGAAATGGAATGAGAGAAGGGAACACTGGCTTACATGATCATCCATGTACACAGGGAAAAGGTTTGGCTTTAAAAGAGCCATAAAACAGGATAAATGAAATGAGATGAAGGGACAGTGGCTTACATGACGGTGCCCGTGCTCTTGCGGCGGATTTGGATCCCGAAGGGTTTGATCTGCAGCGCCACTTCGTAGAGCCGCTCCTGGCTGGAGCTGGCGGGGGAGCTGGGGAGGTTCAGGGGCACGGGAACCTCGTACCGTGGGGTTTGGTAATCAGAGATCTGCAAAGCAAAAATCCATTCATTTCAAAAAGTCTGTTGTTCGAAATCTGAATCTGATATCAGTTTTAAAACACTTGCTGTGGTATTTCCTCAAATTCTTGAACCCGTTCTTTCACAGGATTTTTTTTTTGGGGGGTGGGAAAGTCTCAATCAAAAACCCTTAAGATTTGTTTTGGATCAGAAATAGCTTGTCTATCTATGTGAATTTAAAGTGCATATTTATATTTAAAATATAGGTATTTATAAAACATATATGAATATAGGTAATTATATATATATAATAAAGGTATATACTGTGTGTGATAAAGAATTTTCTGGTTCATATTTCACTCCAGTTTTAGAGATCCTTTTAAATGTTTTCTGTATTCTGAAAGTTGAAAGGCGTCAGTTTTAGATGTCTGACCACTGAGTTTAATATCACTAAACACATGGCAATAAATTCCAGTTAAACAGTGTATGGCATATTCTAGGATGAAATGCAATGATGGATGTAAAAATAAACTGTAGAGTCATGATAACACTCACAGATAAATTTACCTGCATATTAACAAAATATTTGCAAAGTTCCTGGTTGTCACGGCACCTATACACTGACATTATACCTTTGATTCATGTAATTTCTTTGTAAAACTGAGTGCAAAATTCTGGGAGAAAAAAAAAAAAAAAAGATGCAGGCAAAGAGCAACAATGATTGCTGAGAAGGAGAAATGTATTTAAACAAGGCCGCTACTGACTGCAAAATATAAATTTGGCTATAAAAAGCCCTGTGAATTTCCATCAATAAAACATGCCAGGAATTCTGGGATGGCATTACCTTGAACTGCAGCATGTTGTTGAGGTGATAAATCACCTCCAGGCGGAGGGTGCTGATCGGGGCCGTGTGRTTGTCGGTGGCTCTGACCCTGGAACTGTCCAAGCCCAGGGTGGCCACGATTCCATCCGAGGAATAATTGACATTTGTTATGGAGTAGGGATTGCTGGAGCTGTAGTAGCAGGCAGGAGCTCTCGAGTTTGGTATCTCCTGGTGCAAACAGAAAGGAGTCCCAGGTTAGTGAGCCAGATAGAGTTTTTACTAGGTGTTAGCATGGAACGCTGCTTTTATCAGATCTCTGTCAAATGTAGAGTTTTTTGGGGGAAATGAATGCAATCCTGAATAGGGAAATAATATCAAATAATCTCTGCAGTGACCCAGGGATGATAAAAATAGTTCAGTCAGGAAGCTGAACCCTCGTGCAGTGAAGGTGGATTTAATGCCCCCATCTCTGTGATCTTCTGATCAATCCCTTGGCATGGTTTAATCCTGGCTTGTGGGAATTCCTAAAGCTCCCTCCTTTTAATCCCATTGCTCTCTGGCTGCCTTCAAGGGGATGTGCCCAAACCCCATTTCATTCTCAGGAACATCAGAGAAGATCTTTCCACTGGCTTTGTTCACACAAATTATCCTTAGAATATCCAGGGAAAATTACATCCTACTCATCTGAGATCTCCTGGCATTTCCAAATAATCCAGAATTACAAAAAATCCTTTTAAAAAGTGCAGCAAAACCAGAGCAATTCATCAACAGCTTCAGCTGCTGCAGGTTCAGAAGCAGCCAGCACAGAATTTTAGATTTCATTCCTAAACGAAAGGCCCAAAATGAACATTTGATTTAGTAAATATCAGATTTAGATGGAGTAATTCAGTTGGAGGGACCCTCGAAAGTTCAACCCTGCCAGGGAACATTGCTCCAAAGTGTTTATTCATAATTAATAATATTAATAAATAGAACCATGGGTTAAAGAGCTTCACATAGGAGATTAAGGTTTGGGAATAGCTCTTTGATGTGGGTGCAAACAATTAAATTTACAACCAATTCAAAATTTTTGTGGAATTCAAGGATTTCCTCTCAAACTGAGATCCAGTTTGAYCTAAAATGTCCCTCAGTGGCTGTGAGTGATTTTGGGGAGGCAGAAGGGGCAGCTGAAGATGCTCTCCTACTTTTCCATAACTCCAACATTATTGCTTTTCATCTTTCAATCTTTCACATTTTTCCTCAACTTCTGCCATACTTTGGTAGAATTTAAATGGTTGTCAGCTGSTGAGGTAAATAAAATCCACCAGTAAATGCTCCCATTTTATTTAAATCTGACMGATCTCCCAGACTGCTTTTATTCTGTAGCCACCACCAAAAAGAATCTCTGATTCTGGAAATTTTTCTGTCTCTTTAGTTCAGAGAAATAACTTACTTCCCAGGTGCAGCCAAGTGCTTCACATTTCTCTTTTGTTGGATCAGGATTGGGATAACAATCAAACCTTTGATTGACATTCACTTTTAGTGTCCATTTGATTGTGTAAGATTTTCCCAGTTCAAGTTGAAGTCCACTTATGAGGGCAACCTTATATTAAATGAGAAAGAGTTGTTAAATGTCACATCCCATACAGTTTTCCTTCAGTCAGGAGAGGTGCTGGTCATCAAGAATAATACACTTAAAAATTGAGAACTCACCAAAAAAAAAAAATCCCAAAAACCTGTAATATTTAATACAATCTCACCTTTACAAAGACAAAAAACTGATATTTTTACAGATAAAATCTGAAAAATTAAGACACTAAAAAAAAAATGAAGTTAATCCCACAGGAATAAATACATGAACTAAACTGTCTGCTGCTCTGAGAGCATAACTTAGATGCACTTTTAAGCAGCAGAGTTGAATGCAATTGTACTTTTATTCTGTAATAAAATTCCCATTGTATTCCATTGGAACAGCATTGGCACTGAGCACTRTCCTGTGCAATATATAAAATAAGGGTGGTGTTATTTTAAATATGTTTCTCATTTTCCTGTTACTGCATTACCTTTTTCACAGGGTCATAGGCGAGCTGAGGGGGATAACCTGGCCCAGCATCGTTTGGAGACACAGAAACAGATGCTATTTCCTGGGGCAATCCAAATATCTTGATCACCTCRAATTTCAGGTTGTTTGTATCGTTGTAATTGCTGTGTGTGGCGGTCACTTCTAGCACGTTCTGAAAAATAATAAATAATAGAGTGGTCATATTCTTATTTTGAAAATCTGCCCAAAAATCTTCCTGATTTAACTTCTTTTTTCTGTGAATAGTTTCACATTGTAGCATAAATAAGCCAATATCTTGTCCCGCACAAATTAATTATTGCCCTGCTTTCTGTTATCACAATAAAGCTTTTCTACCATGTATAAATTCAACTTCAGAATCGAGTTTCAGCTTTTATTGCTTGCTTGGGAATTCAGGAAARGCAGGGCAGAAATCCCAGATAGGTGGAGTTTCTCACTGGGTTCCACCAACCAAAGATTCTTACTCTTGATATAAAAATACCTTTTCCATCCCATTCCATTAATTYTTTTTAGATTCAGAGTCCAGTCAGAGGAACTGCACCACAGCTATCCCACGTGTTAGAACTTCCTTATTGCTCCCCATGGGAGCATTCAGGTTAATTTTTAATTCAATGTCGTCACAGCCAAGTGATGATTTGASCACAGGAGTTTCAAACTCCAACAGCAGCCAGGCTGTCTTATCTACAAATGATCCTCTGATTCATTATGATTTTAAAAATAAAAATCCATGTGCTTTGCTCATGTTCCTCTGCGTTCTCTTGCTTGTTTTATGCTCTTCCATCATGGCGAAGGAATGAATACCTTTACCATATATTGTAATTATTATCATTATTATWATTATTGTACAATAATATGTTATGGCGCTATTTGCAGCCCTGCTTATGCAATCATTACCATCAATACTGGAGAAACACTCTAAGGACTCCACCATGACATTAATGAACCCTGCAAAGGCACTTTCACCTTCAAATAACACAATAAAAATTAACTCTGATATCATTTCTGAGGGTTCAGACAAGATATGGGTCTTCCTCACTCTTTGGAGAAGTTCAGCCATATTTTCACAGTTTAAAATAGATATTTTTTACCAATTCCCACTGTTTCGARAATCCCAAACACTCCATGCTCCTCCTTTTTTACTGTTTTAAATACCACTTATGCTTTAGAGCTCTCTTGTTCAGTACATCTTTTTGCTGAGTTTATTAATGAAATAGGAGTTCTTTAGATATTTGTATTAACTAGGAGAAAAAAAGACAACTGATTTCATCCCAGCTCAATGGCAGCATTTTAAACATGATTCCTCTTTGGCTTTGGCAAATATTTTGTTTCCCAGGGAATCTTACAATAGAATGTAAGAAGAAGAAAAAAAGAATGCTCTTGGAAAACACTGGATAAAAATCAAAACCGAAACTTAATACAATTTAAAATCAAATACTTACATTGGAAACTTTAAACTCATAGTAAATGTAGGCTTTATTCTCAATTGTACCTAAAAGGCAAAGAAAGAAATTACACCTGGARTGCAGAAAATAATGAAATTAAAACAGGGCTGTGCCCCTGCTAGAGACCAATAAATGTTAATTATCAGCACTGCATTCAAAGCTCCTCTAAGCAACTCAAATATTTACTAACATTTCTTTGAGGAACTGAAATTTCTCTTTTTCTTCCATCCTTTGGCCAGTCTCCCAGGAGATCTACATTTCCAAAGTTTCCAAAAATTCATTGAAATCAGCTTTTCTAAAACATAGTGGGTTTTATTTTACTGTTATTGCTAGTTAGCTTGTTATTGCTAGCTAGATATAAAAGTTTGGGTCAAAACTAATCCTCTAAAACAACCTAAATATGGATTGTTGATACAAAAATGATGATGGTGAAGATGATGAAGATGAGGACGATGATAAYAGCAATAATAATAACAACAAATATTAACAAATAGCAAAAATTAAATAGCAAATAGCAAATTATATATAATAAAAAKAAATAATAATGYCATAGAACAATAAGAGAGCAAGTAACACCTGATGTGGTCAGTCTGGCATTTTTTTCAATGTACAAATCCTGTCACTACAAGCCAATTGTAAATGGTTTCCCTGAAAAACTGCAGCCTGTGAGTTTTGGGCAGGCCATCAAACRATGCCATGTTTTACTGCTGTTTGGCAGCAGCAGCGAGGGCAGTAATGGCTTTGTTATTTTGGGCCAGAGGAGCCCATGGAGCTGTCACCSACCYGCRCAGCAGCCACCCCAGAACTGCCGTGTTTATGGCAGCAATCATCAGCTCAATCGCTGCTCTATTTCTGAAAAGCATCCCTGACTTTCACTGAATCCMAAAAAGCAAAGSYTKGRWRKTTTYCYKRRKGRWWRGRWTTKKKKKGKYCMMMARRAMWAWKRRKTKTWMMAGKKGRARGTGCAAAGTTTTAAAAYGTTGATGTTCAGATAYTGCCCATGGATGGGCAGTGGTTTGGCTAAATCCCAYGGGAAATCACCTGAATATCTAAAGATTTCTCCTGAAAATGAAAGRTTTGACCYTAAACTACAGGTTTGACCTTRAACTAGAAGTTTGTGTCTTTTTTCTTTACTTGTGTCRWATTAAATTGYGACTTTAATCTTAGTAATAGYCACAGTTTTCTACTTRAAAKTGATGYAAACCTTTTGATTTATGAGGAAGTAGTAGCAATGTGTTACACTGTTTTCTTTCCAGCAGGAATGTTGAAATTTGAACATATTAAAGATCTGTTAATCATATTTATTTCACTAYTGATGACTGCTCACCTGTGGATTCTCCATCATCCCAGAACAAATCCCCAGAGGCTTCGTAGTTTTCATCCAGGGCAATTAAGAGTCCCATTGGATTCTTGCGGCTGTGGAAAGAGAATTTATGTGTGTAACAAACATCTGAACAGCCTTAATGAATCCTCCATGGTCACATGAGGATGTGACACCCAGCAGGGTCACAACACTTTGAGAATTGCCTTAATTAAGTTTAATCATCGATTACTATTCGTTTTCACATAAATGGATTAAAATACACAGTGAGTTTACAAATTTCCATGCAAATAAACCACAGCTCCTCACTGAAGGTATGGAAGTGAGGTTTGGCTCCCAGCTATTCCCCCATTTCAAGGTAAAAATACAAAATACAACAGACTGCTGCTTATTTGTAACCTAAAAAGTCCTCAGCTGTGGGGAAAACCAATAAAAATATTCCATTTGGAAGCCTACCTCGCCACTGTGGTGTTGCCTGGCTGTTGAGCAGGGAAGATGTATCCTCCTCTGACGTGCAGCCCCATTTTGTCTGCTGGGGTTGGTAAATCGTGCCATAATTTCCTCATAAGGATTGGCTCACCCTTGATGACAGAGGTGGAAAAGAGAACAGGAATGTTGGATTACTCACTGCTGGGAGTGTTTGTTTGCTCAAGTTTTGAGCTTCATCAAAATTGTTCCTTATGAACAAAAGCTTAAGTGGTGTAAATATCTATGGGTTAATGGGCACACACAGGTAAAACAATTGCTTATTTTTCTGATTTAATGTCACAAATTTGAGTCTTCTCTTGAGGCATCGATTCTTGTGCTTAGCCCACCACCCTTCATGCCTTGTCTCCAAAGTAACCCCACAGACTTTCTTTTGGGCTGACCATCTTATTTCATCACATTCCCAGTTAGAAAATTATGTAAAATCCCATAATACCCCCTGCATTCCCTTACCGTGTCATAATCGTACCACACTGCATCAGGAAAGTACACACGGGTGCGCTCCACACCCTAAAAGAGAATAAAAAACAATTTATAATTCAGCTTAATCAAAGGAACTCAGTTTTGCAATAAAATAAAGTCCACTGTGAGGAAATCATCGATAATTCTGCACTTTGCTGTTCTCTTTCCTGGTGTTTAGGATGGTGCCCAGAGCAGGGAGAGCAACCCCAAACTCAATTCCTGCAAAGCTGCTGGGATGGAACTGAACTGTGCTCTGCAAAGTGGCAGCTCATGAAAGCCACCCAAAGTCACAACGCTTCAAACCCAGTGAATCAAAYCATACCCAAAAGCATCTCTAGATCTTCTTTATTTCCACATTTTTCGGGGCTGGCACCTTTCAGATTCTCACTTTCCCTCTCTGTATTTAACAAATGTTTTATGTTTCGCCGTGGCAGGAGAAATCATTATTTACAAGATTCTGCCACAGAATAAGGCAGAATATTTTTGTTTTCTTGTTGCACCACAGAGAAGCTGAAATGCAGCCAGAGAAGCTGGCTCCAAAGGAAATTCAGAGATGTGAAGATGAGGTAAAGCAGAATGAGACCAGATGTTTTGACTCCATAGAGGAGTGGAAAACAGGAATGGGATTAAACTGTGAGATTTTCCTTTTCAGCAGGAGTAAAAAATGGGCTGTGGGCTCTCTCACTGGAAGCAATAAATAAAGGAGAGGGAACTGGTGGCTGAGCATGGCCCATRGTTACGAGGCAGATCCCAAACCAGCCAAACCTACCGGCTCAAGAACAGGGGAAATCAGCAGCCCAGGGCCCCACAGGAACTGCCTGTCGATGCTCCACGTGGTTTCATCAGAGTAGAACCTGGATAAATGTGAAGGATAGAACAGGAACTGAGTTTTTGTGATCTACACCATCAGGGTACTGACTGCCCACTACAGAATGTTTATAAAAACCCCCTTCTGATTACACCAAAATGGGATTTCATTAATTGGGAAGTCATCTACACACATCCCAATGTGCATTTTCACAGGGTAGGTGCTTCGAAAGCCCCYCAGCCAAATCAAATGTGCCTGATTTTCCTGTTGGCCATAAAACCACCCCAGAGGSTGATGAACAGACTCACTCATGCAGCAGTGGCCTCACGACCGTGGCTCCGTAGCGGTGAGCTTTGTAGAGCAGMGTGTACAGGTAGGGCAGCAGAGTGTAGCGGATGTTCAGGTAGTGCTTGGAGCTGTTCACCAGCACCGAGTCGGCCCCAAACACAGCTGGATCTTGGTCCTGGAAGCAAAAATCAGACATTATCATTTCCAKGTTTTCAAAAATTCTGTGCCAAAGGCTTGAAAAGCTGTTTAAGAGAGGCTGGGGCTCAGTGGGGCAGCCCAGCTCTGGCTTTTCCTTTCTGGTCCCGTCCTGTCCCTCTGTGCTGTTTGCCCTGCACATCCCTCCTTGTCCTTCAGGGTTACTCCAGGATTCCTCCTGGCAGTCAGRCTCATGCCAGGGGGCTCCCAGGAGCCGGTTTGATGGCTCACACATACCTCAGTGCAWCCAATATTTATAAAACTGTCACCAAAGCAGTGTATTCTCAATTAACCCTTCTGAAACYCAGCCTCTCACACCTCATATTTCATAAAGACAATTCTGTTTTCAAACTGCTCAGTGACAGTAATGATTATAGAGGTGATATAAAAAAAAAAAAAAAGGGATTGCATCACATAAATCCACAGAAAGCCCAACTTACCACAAAACCTTCGCAGTTGTGGTTCCTGGAAAATGGGTAAAATGCTCCCACTTGGGTCCATCGTCTGCACAGCTCTTCTGTGGTGTTTTCACTGAAACCACAAATATCTGCTCCAATCTTAAAAGGAAAAAAATAAATCAGAATTTGTTGGCTGTACAGTGTTCTGCACCTTGAAAGGTTCAACACATTTGTTGTACCTTTCTTCTTTCAAATCCAGCCATGCTGTCAAAAAAAAAAATTTAAAAAAATCAAGCTGACACCTCATTAAAACTGCCCATCAATCTGATTCTCCCAAACTTTTACCTTTCTCATTGGTGATAATATGCATAGAATGGGGAAAAGCCATCAAAACCATTGAAATTTAAATAATAAAAAGGAAATGGGCTATTTCACTTTCCAAATGGATGTCTCTAATTTGAAATAAGAAAACCAGGAATCGTTTCACTCATTCCTAACTCATGATGAAACATTACTAGAGAGGTAGATTGGGGTATATAAGATAATATGTTTGTTACTACAAACATCTCTCTCACCACAGCCACAGAAGTCAAAATAAATGGCCTAAATCAAAATGGGATAATTGAAAGGAAATGTGCAAAGGAGAGTCCTAAAAAGGGTTCATTTTGAGGTGACAGTGTAAGTGGTTCTTCAGAGAGTGTTTGGCTAAATAATCTTGGTTAGATGATCCATTATCTGCTTTGAAAGGATGACACAAAGCGATATCCTACGTAAGGAATTCCGAAGAGATTGAACTCCAGCATCCCAGGGATTGCCCATCTCAGCTGATCCCACGTGGCTGCGTTGTCCCCCAGCCAGTGACCCGAGTACTTCCCCGACCCTGCAAATGTCGACCTCGAAATCAGGAAACTTCTCTTTCCAGGAAAGACCTTCTCAATGGCTCTGGAAAGGAATGAAATCRGAATTATRGGGAGGAAAAAACAGCTCAGACATKGAYAATTCTGTATAAAGCAGATATATACTGATCTGCACTGATCATTCATCACAGGGATGGGGACTCCTTTGCAGGTGTGTTTTAGCAAAGTTTGAAATATTCATATGAAATAATCTTTTTACACAGCTCTGACAGCCAATTTGTGGCTTTTCCTACCAACCCCAGGCTGTGTATTTTGCCTTGGCTTAATTGGCTTAAACCAAACACAGCATTTCCCAGGAATCTCATTCCTTCAGGAGTCAAAGTCCATGGTGCTTTGGAAAGCGCAGCACATGGACTGTTCCTAAACCTTTCTTTGGGATTTTAGGATGTTTTCCTTACTTGTGACTGGATAAGATCATGGAATATCCATAGAGATTGTGGACATCATACTGCTTCCCCCAGTTCTGCACTGCATCCAGGCAAACCGTCTTGGAATACATGAGCCTGTCAAGAATTCCTTGAAGAAAGGAATAAAATCAGCACTGTTAAGTTATATCTAATAATATATTTATGTTTATATTTTTATTATTAATATTTCCAAACTTTTCTTCATTGCTGATTTATAAAATCCAAGCCCCTTTTTTTCTYTTTATTCTTGCATTCAGGCAGTTTAATTACTCCAAACCCAAAATGCTGCTCTTGGCTTGATTGCTCTTTGCTCTGTGATATTTCCACGCCYGATATTTCCACTCTGCACCCACCCAAGGAGCTGAGAACTGTGCTCTGAATTCCTGAATCACCATCTGCCAACACGCTGGCAAAGGTTACTTAAACCTGCTATTAATACAAACTGTGAACTCTGTGCTGGTTCTAMAAATAACTCAAAAACTCCTGATAGTGCAGGAGGCTCGTTACCTTTTCAGACATAATGAAGGCAATGACAGTATGCACTAATTATTTGACAAAAAAGGCAGCTCTATAAATCACTGAAGGATACAAATGCTAGCACATCAATATTATCTTCTGCCAGTAGCAAAGTCCAAACCCCACCCATAAGAACAGCATTAAAATTATGTTGTMTCCTTGAAGGCAATTAATATTTCATTTGATAATTTATTATTCTGCTTAAAGTAGCTGGGCTTACTGGGAGTATAAGGAGGGTAGTTTAATTCATTCTGTGCACAGCCACGTTTTGAGCCTTGAACAAAGTTGCACACTTCATTCATGTCCTGGAAAGGAAAGATGCAGGGTGGAATAAAGCTGCCTTAAGTAGGTTTCCCAAAAAAAAACCCTTCCATTCCATTCTGTTATCCTTGAAGGATTTATTAATAGCAAATATCTCCTTTCTGACAATAAAAATACTTTTCAATTCAATAAAAATTTAATGTAATAAACCTTGCTATCACCAAAAAAAAAAAATTAAATAAATAAATAAAAATTGTGTTACTCACAATCCAGAGCCCATCATAGGGCACCTCATCGTGGTACAATTTGCATTCTTCTGCCCACCAGTTCGTGCATTCAGGGTTGGTGAAGTCYGGGAACACCGTTTCCCCTGGCCACACCTGGAATATTCAAAAGGAAATAGTTAATTACACTTTGAGTGGGAATAAAAAGAGTTTCTAGGATCATAGATCTGCTCAGGTTGGACACAGAAAGAGTCAGAATTTAACTTTGGATTTTTCAATTCTTTTTCTTGCAAGTCCTACAAGAAACAATACACAGCTGAGAAAATTCTCAATATAAGTTAAGGTTATAAATGAAAAGGATAATGTGGGATCAGGCTCTTCAGTTGCCTCTGGAAATAAACAGGAGCTGGCTGATGAAWTGTCCCTTGAGCCTTAAAATTACCATTTAATGTAAAAAAAAAAAATAGTGTTAATGTAAACAAAATTAAGGGTTGATGTGAACAAAGGTAATTTTAATTGCAATTTTAATTCTGTTTTTCTTTCAAAAAAGAAACACTTAAAATATTAATTCAGATGCAAAATCAAGGAAAAAAATACCTTTTTAATGAAAAATTTGAAAAAAAGTTGAGGATTTGAAAAATTTGAAAGAAAGGTTGAGGATTATATTCTATAAGCGACCTTACAAAAATTGCTCTCACTAGCAGAAAAGTCCCCTGAGGGAAATYAAATCATAGCAGGGACAACAGATCAAGTTCCAATGTGTAGAACCACAATAAAACCACAATTACCTCCCCAATCAATGGTGTTGTTCCATCTGGTTCGTTAAYCCAGACTTTCCTTTCCGTTCCCCTGACGTAGCTTCCATAGGGACTCCCATCAGCCAGATTCTGGGTGCTAATAGCAGGATCCTAAAGAAATTAGAAAACAGCCAAGAAAAAAGAAATCAGGATATTCCATCAATTATGACAGGCTATGATTGAAAAAATTACTTAGAAGAATAATAATAAATAACTGAAATGAAGGTGTTTATGAGGGAAAAAAAAGAATAATTAAATGCTTACCAATATGATGATGTATTTTTGTCCATAGTCATGCAGATCAGCTGCAAATTGAGGGAGGTCTTTAAATTTCACTTTGTCATAAGTAAAATCCTTCCTTGCCTCCATGTAATCAATATCAATGACTTGGGCATCCTGAAAGGGAAGGGAGTTCAGCTTTTCCGTGAGAAGTGAYGGGTAAAGTTTTTTATTAGTCCATTTTCTTCCCAAATATTAGCTTAATATTAAGGTTTTTTATTCTATTGAAGGCATCATGTGCGTGTCCCGTAAAATCTAATTTTAAAAGTTAATTGTACTTTACCTTTGGCTGTCAAATAAGAATAATATATGGTCCCATAACTATCCATAGGACAGTGAAAAAATACGTTTAATGAGAAGAAAAATGGATGGAGTTGGAAAGAATAAAAGAAAAAATATTACAACCAACTGCTTGAATAAATCTTACTGTGGTTAAGCCTCACCACATTTCATGGTCTGATAATGACATTCCATGGTCTGATAACGGGTCTGACATCAAAATACACAAAACCTCTGACACCACCCATTTCCCAATCCAAACAGATGGAAAATGAACCCATTRTGGACACCAGGATTTCAGCCCCCTGCCCAAACCCCATACTCACGTAGGGCAGCCCAATGTCTCTGTTCCTCTTCACCACCTCCTTCACCTCGTCCAGGGAGCTGTATCCGTATCGGCTGAGCTGGAACCCCAGGCTCCAGTAGGAGGGCAGGGCTGGCAGTCCCACAAGCTGCCAGGGGACAGCAAAAACCCCAYGTGATGTTGGACAATTTGTGCCACCTCAGCCCCTTTCCCCCACCCCCATTCCTCAAATCTGCTGGAACACCACACATGAAACGAGCAGCTCACTCCCATACTCAGTATTCTGTCCCTACTATTTATTTATTTTAGGAATTACCACTATTTTGGGACATGTTTTTTTAAGTATCACTGGAACCTGAGCAGGTCTCAAGAAGAGCAAAAGGCACCCAGTGAAATCTTATGATCATAAAATCCGGACATCCTATAAACACACTGTATAGCCCATAATATTACCATATGAACAGGATGTATAGCATAACACAATTTATATATTTATACATTACATATAATGAAACATAATTTGTCCTTATGACATAAGCAAGGAAACATAAATTGTTCAAGAGATCATCTCCAGCCCTAATGACCATGATGCGAATTACAGATTATTGAATTCTGSAGTTTTTGAGCCTCGATTGTCTCCACTCCAGCACCCAGAGAAGAAAAATATTATAAAATAAATCCCAAGCACTTTAAAGAAAATCTGTTCAATGCATAATCCCTGAGGGTGAAGGTACCTGCAGGTACTCCTGGACCACTTGCTCTGGAGAGTCCCCCAGGAARATGTAGAAATCCAGGATGCCCCCGATGGTTCTGTAGGTCACGGCTGGAGCAGGCTGCACCACAAACTCTGCCAGACAAGAGTACACAAAAACAGCTCTGAGCAACAGGAAACTCTAAAATAGCTTTATTGTTTTCAAATGGATTATTAGAGAGTTTACTGGAGTAAAAACCACAAAATGCCTGAAGAACCCAAAACCATGAATTGGACAGAGAAGGGGAAATCAGGTAATTCTTTATGTGTCCATATTTCCATTCCYTCATATCCTACAGAGAAGAGGATCAGAAGAAATCCAAGGTTTGAACCTTTTATCTCCTAATTTTTAGTGCAACTTTCCAGCCTCAAGCAGAGCTCTGTAAATATAAATAAAAGAAGGGACTAAAGGACATTTACGTCCAAGTCTTGTTCACTACAAATTTAATCYTTTATTCCAGCACACACATGTACAGGCTTTGGATAAGTTTCTGCCATGGAAGATTTCCAAAAAAAATCTTCTATTTAACTGGGAGTTACCCACTGCTTGCATTGTGTGTGGGAAATACTGTTAAACACAGGGTAACGGGGCTCTCAGATATCTGGGGGTGTTTTTAAGAAGGGACATCTACATCAGTTCAGTTCTGATCACAACCCAATAGATAATTTTAACAGAAATTTAACTGCACTGCTCAGCCACAGAGAAACCTTCCTTACCCATGGCATTGCTGTTCATCAGGAAAACACCAAAGGARGCTCCAGTGTTGTCTTCCAAGCACAGGAAGAAAGTTTGGACTCCATATAAATTATCCATTGCCTAAAATAATAAAGGGAACAGGAAAGCTCATTAAAATCTAACAGGATCTGTTCTGGAAYATTTCAAAATATATAACAGGTGGAACTTGAAACTTCTCAAAATAGAGCAAAAAMCAAAAATTTAAATCCTGCCACTTCYCTGATTTAGATGTTCTGTTTYTCCTGGTGTTATTCTCCTTTATTTCCCATTAAAACAAGAGTTTCCCCAATAAATAGAGAGCAGCTCTGATGGATTTCCAGGCAGGCTGGCAGATATTGCAGCTCTGTTTCTGGGGAATGAATGTGCTCATCAWGGAGAACTTGTGCTCCCATCCCCTCTCACCATAGATTAGATTTTACATCTAATTTTACATTAGATTTTGCATCTAATCTACATTTCTATTAATCCTGCAAGGTGATAATTTTGATGTCTAATCCATGGAAATAGGAGAGTGCCTTGCTGCTTTGTCATTTCCTTGCTAATATTTTTTTTTTTAATTTCTGTTGTTATTCTTAGCAACAAAACCCCGTAGAAATGCTAACTATTGTTGCAATAGTTCTATTTTTTTCTCCTGAAAAAGCAAATCCAGTTCAAATGAACRGGAAACAGAACCTGAGCAATTTGAGATCAGCCTAACTTAGCTCTGTTCACTGTTCTTTTATCTTAATGAGCCTACACTCAGTGGAGCCMTTCAGTGAAGAGCTATCTTCAAACCAGACAAAAGAGTGAGAGRGAATCTCAAGACAATGGGTACAAATTCCAGATTATTAATTAACTCCACACAGCCATCTCACCCTCTTGTTTCTGCCAGTATCATTCCTATTGCAGCAGAAAAAAAGTTCTTTCTCAAAGCAGGGAATTGCTTTACAAAGCAGAGGTAATGGTGAAAATAAACTTACAATTATCAAAAAATGGGGATGACAAAAACTGTTTCATAAAGGGACWGCCAGAAAAACGATGGAAACAAGTAACAGCTAACAGACATATTTTTTTTCTGGAAAGAGCTGTTGAAGAGAACTTTTCCATCATTTGAGAACCACGAGGGTGTCCCTGAAGCAACCTGGCCCATCTGAACTAAACCCAACACACAGCAAAGCACCAGGGCACATCGTTGTTTTTTAGTGTGTTATTTATTCTGATTATCAGCAGAGGCCTGAAGACTCATCTATCAAGGTTTATCCTCTGATTTYCCCCTGCTCACCAACACAAAAGGAGAATCTTAGCATGAAATTGGGGCTAATTCCAGCCTTGTTTATCTGRTTTTAYTAAYAGAAATACAGTTSGAATCAAACACAAAAATCAGGGAACATCTACCAGTGCCACTGAGCTTTCACGGACAACATGCACTGCCTGAAAAATCTGTAAGGAAATAGTGGATACACKGGTGTGATCACTGCCTGAGAGKTTTGGGTTAGAGAGCTGCAAAAAAYGAGGGGAAAACCCCCAAACTCACTGCAGAAGGGCCAGTGTCCCTGCTGAACATAGGCCAGGTCTTCCAGTTGACGTCGTGCTGGTACTTCTTGTGCACGTGCTCGCCCACGCCGTAGATGTTGCTGCTGGGCAGTTTGATGGAGAGCTGCAGGAACTGGTCAGAGTACAGCAGGGGACCAATGGTCGTGTCAAACCTGGTGGAGAGGGGCAAGAAWAAAGGGGGAAAGGAAGAGTTTTAACAAGAATTTGTCGAAAGAACAGTTTATGCTCCTTTTAGCCAGAGCTGGATGACAGAGTTGGGGTTTCACCCAGATCTTTCAGGTTTTCTTCCAATTGTTGGTGGGATCAGAACTCTCTTTTGGGGCCTCTGGTGGGACAAATGATGATGGAAAAGCACAGAGTTTGCCAAAATCCTGATTATTCTGATACTGAACTATCACAGCTCAAGTCCCCACTTGTCCTTTCATAAAGAGGCCTCTCTTTTGTTGGGCTGTTTAAGAATTGGGGTAAAATCAGTGATTTTGTGCAAATGAATTTTTCAGGGATTTATCTCTGAGGGGCTGCCCACAGTAGAAACAGTTTCCTTTGAGATACTCAAAGTCCAACATCGCTGTCATTTTTTTCTCTAGAGACCCAAATGCAAATGCTTTTATTAGATTGGACAAAAGCCTAAGAAAAAYGTAGACAATATTCCCAGGAGTTGTTTTAACACGGTTCTACAGGTGTCCAGTCCCCCTTCCTGTACCTGTTTAATCAGTCAGGCCCCACTGACTGCCAAGCCCATCTTCTGTGCCCTCTGTGCTTGCAAATCAATCATTGCAAAGGACTCCAGACAAGAAAACAATACTAATAAGAACAAAAAGTAACCTTCAATTAATTAAACTTGAAGCCTTGATAATCCAGGTAACCCAGCCCTGTGACAGGTAATCATTGCTGGCTGATTTAATAATTATGTTCATCCTGACACTTTCCCTCTCTGAGGGCACTTGGACACCTGTAGGTTGGTGAGTTTAGCTTATTTATTTTTAGAACCTAAATGGGATAAGAGAATTCAACGTTCAAGCTCATTAAATATTTTACACACAGCCTGACACGATCAGCTACCCTTGGATACCAAAGGTCTAAAGGGCACCCTGATTTTGGGGACTCCAAAGGGCGTCCTGATTTTGGGGATTCCAAAGGGCACCCTGATTTTAGTGATTCAGAACTCCAGCATGATTGTAGCGAAGGAGATAAAAGCTGCAACGAGGAGTTTCCCCACATGGTTTGAAGCATTGGCACAGAGTCCCTCAGCCCATAAAAATTCCCCACATTGAGATGAGGGAAAGTGCTCAGAGAGCCACACCTCGAACAGACAGAGCTTCCCTTATGACAGACTTTGCTCCCAGGAGTCCTTGAGGGACATCCACCCATCAAAAGGAGGGAAGAGGTGGACTCTGTGTGGCAGGACAGCTCCCAGTGGCATTCAGAGAGCCCCAAGTGTCCCCAAGTGTCCCCAGCAGCACTCACAGCACGCGGCCCTTGCTGGCACGGGTCACCACGATGCCGAAGGGGTCGTGCCGCAGCTCCACRTTGTAGTTGGGGTTGGGGGCTGCCGACCCCGTGAAGGGCTGCACGTGCTCATGGGGAACCTCGAACCTCTGCGCCTTGGGGTCGGTGAGCTGCACACATTTACACAGCACAAATGTAAGCCCTTTACAAACTGATCCCCACTTCGAATATTTTACAGCATTTACATGTAGTTCTGACTCAGGGATTTCCATTCCTATCCCAGCCTCCTCTTCTGCTTTTATTGTTATTCGCTTTCAACTTTAATTACTCATTCTCTGCCATTTTCCTCAGAATGTCTGACTCAGTGTTTCCATGGCTCACCAGGAACCCACAACAGCCCAAAGCCTCCCTCAAACCCCACATATACTGCACAAACTATGGAGCTTTCCATTGAAAACACAAATCCTTGGAAAAGCTAATGATGTCTGTCAAGATGATTGGGAGATGGGACCGGGCCATAAATAAAAAGTAAATAAATGCATTTATGCCCGAAATCTTCCTGTGATGAGGACAAATGGCAGAGAAGAGGAAAGCTGAGCTTTTCAAAGGTCTCGGTGATTTTCCATGCAGGATTCCCACCGTGCCAAGAGCCCATTAACCCAAAGCATTGCTGCAGCAGGGAGGGCAATGAAAGGAATTCAATGGAAATTATGACAGTGCTGCAGAAGGACCAACCCAGCCCTCCCTGCACAGCCAACCTCACATCCCACAGAGAARACGACCCTTGGAGCAGAGCAGGACGAAGGCTGACCTTGAATCGGAAGCGGTTAGCGGTCTGATACTCTCCCGTGAGCAGCACRGTCTGGATGTCGTTCCCGAAGAGGGAAGGGGATGGCAGCCTCTTCAAYGTGGCCTCAAAGCCTTGGGAGAAAAACCCCAGGAGTTGTGTGGGATGGGACATGAGGGGGTGGGGATGGGGGGCTCACCCCGAGCTCACCTGCCTGCGTGGATCTCTGGGARCCCTTCACCTTGTAGCCGTGTTTCGGGGAGAAGAAGCACCAGGGCACGCTGGTGTYGCTCTGGGGGCTCCAGCAGCAGCCACGCAGGGAGCAGGTGCTCTGAATGGGGACAGCAGGGCACAAATTAACAAATTAACATCTGATTTTACACAAATCAACCCATACCAGACCAGCTAAAGTGCACATGGAGTGCTTTGCACCCCAAACATTCAATAATATCTGCAAGCAGATCAAATCCTCCTGTGAAAAACCCTACTGAGCAAACTCAGTGGCACAGAAYAACTAAAGAGAGTTTTTTCTGGTTCAGAGTCAACTTGCTTATTGGACAAGCATTCTTTCTTAAACCACAAGATCCACAGGTAAAATAAACATTTTAAAAGAATTACTGAAACATGTAAGCTGTGACAGATCCTGCAGATTCTGACCAGCAGTCACACACTGGAGAGGGGGTAAAATTTACTGTGGGATTGACATGCAATAAACATCTAGATATGCATGATTGAACACTGTGTATAATAACTACATTTTAATATAATTTTCCAATATCAGAAAAGCTCAGGCTCTTTCTGCAGAGCTTCAAATTAAGATAAATCAGTTATTTAAAAAGAWAATCAACTAAACAACAAAACCCAAAAATAAACCAGTTTGAAACCTCTATCYCAGTGTAGTGGCACCAACCTTTACTCTCCCATTCATTAGTTTAATATACTGAAATTCCTTTGCTTTGCTGTTAGAAATTAACTTGCTCATGTGCTCTGTGTGTGAGCTTTATGCTTGGAGATAAGATTTGGACAATTYATCTCTAAGTTTCCACCCATTTTCTCACCTTAAACTTCCATTCATTACTTGGGGCGAAGTGCAGTGGYAATACAACTCTCACTGAGAGCAAAGGGTGACGTCCATCAGTGATCCCAGGTATCCAAATTCAACAAGGACACCTCCAAAACCTCACCTGCCCACTGCCAGAAACTCTTTCTGCCTTCATCTGATTGAGCTCAAATGCTTTTGGTATTTGTGATAAATATTTACAATACTCTGCAGCTGAAAATAGGTAGGCACTGCCCAAAATCTTCATTGCTGCTGTCCTTGTTTTGGGGTTAGAGAGCCCAGCCTGGTCAGTTTATTTTCAAAGCCCAATTCTTTCCAGAGCCTCTGAACAGATAAAAGAAAAGGCAGCTCCAGCCCAGCAATCAGGTACTGAAGGAAGCCCCAAGGGAGCTCACAGAGCCACTGGTTTGGGGAGTCTCAGTGCATTTATTAGATAGTGCCTGCACAGAGCCCAGGAATCGCTCAAAATGACCCAAAATAAATCCCAAATTCACGAAACAGGTAAATGTTTGTCTCTCTGCCATGGATTYGTCCCATCAGAAAATGCTTGCTGTCATTTTCATCAGGGTCTAAGACAAAAACATGGTTCAGGAGAGACGCAGGGACTCATTGTCCCCCCACTATGACACACAAGTTGATGCCCTTGGTAAGGCTRTGAAAACCCAGGCTCCCTTTCCATCTCCCCAAATCCCACTAAAACTCCCCATTTCCCCTTTTTTACTGTTGCAGAGTAAAGGAGAGGAAGCACTGACTTCTCCAAGATCACAGCTTTATTCTCTTACTTAATTTCCTTYATATATAGGGGAATACCCTAAATATACAAACAGATTTCCTATCTCCATCCTCTTCTCCCTTCCTAGGCCAGTGACCATCCCATTAAAACCAGAAAAAACTGATTTTCCTAAAACCTGGCRGCTCAAKCATCCACATTCCCAGCYTCCTAAACACCCTTTTCTCTTCCCYAGCCATTTCTCCCGAATACTTCTCAACTATTTCCAGCAGATAYTTCCCAGTCCAGTGATATTTTCCCAGCTGGATCTTTTCCTGGCAGTAACCTGTCACTGGTGTGAATAACGAGGTGATCCCTGCAGGGCTGTAAAAACAGCACAGTGGCTACCAACAGCCAGGGAAGCCAAGGCTGGATTGGGAACAGCCCTGGATAAGAGAAAACCCTTTACACTGTAAATCTATTTATTTTCTTTCTTTTCTTCCTTCCTTCCCCTTTCCTTCCTTTATTTACTTCTATTTTCTGCAATCCCACTCATTTTCTGGCTCCATTCTGGATATCTTCAGTGAAACCAAGGCACTGAACCTTCTCAATCAGCTAAGCCACATCCTCATTKCCCAGCTGCTGTTTGTTCTGAAAGCCATCAGTACACATGGCTGCAGAAGGGTGAGGTTATTCCATGCAGGTACCTGTGTTTTACAGCTCTGCTGTACTGGTGAAACCTGACACAACCAAATCATTTCCAGGGAAAAACGTGCACGGGAGTGACTGGAATCACTGGGATGGGACTCTGCACCTCCCAGCTTTCCTCATGTAGTAAAGGTGATGTTTATCTCTAGCCCTAGGAAATTTGCTGCCTGGTCTTCACTGATATTCAGGAATCATTTATTTTGCCTCTAATTCCAGATCAGGTACCCTCAGCATCCCAATTCTCATCTCCTTTTCTACCAGGATCCACAATTTGAGTATTTTTAATCCTTTCTCCCCCCAGCCTTGCAGCTGCCACCAGAGCTGTTCCCTCCCTGCTTGAGGATTGCAGCACTGCACGTGGGGTGAGCAGTTCCAGGGCAGTAATTACACATTTCAATGATCTGCACAGCTTCTCCTGCACATTCCTGGGGCAGGGAAGGAACCCAGGCAGTCAAGAAGCAGGCTGTGATTTGAACCTTTCCTAACCTGTCCCCTGCAGGACTTTATTGAGCTACACATCATAACAAAACCCACGGCAGGAGAGGCTCTAACAACAGCCAGCTCTGGAATTAGAGGGGAATTTCCTCTGAGGTTCAGACAGCTGGTTAACAATTTTTATATGTCCATGAATGACAGAAATAACCCTCATCACACTGGGTTTTTCTCCTAAGCTGCACCTCTCCAAACCAAAGAAAGATGCCAGGCATCCAGCAGAAAACAAGAAAATCCATAATAAAAATGAAAAAAAAAAGTATTTCAAGACTGTTATAAAATAGTATAATTTTAAATGTAAGAACACTGAAAAATAAAGGCCATCATAAAATCATGGAATGGTTTGGGTTAGAAGGGACCTTCAAGATCACCTCATTCCACCCCCTGCCATAGGCAGGCAAACTTCCACCATCCCACATTGCTCCAAGCCTCATCCAGTCTGAGATGACTCTTTTGAAATAAAACTGTCCAGAATAATTTAAAAAAAAAAATTACTTTTTATGTTTTACAACTGCTTGATGCCTGGGTAATTTTGCCTGTTGCCACCTCTCCCCTAAACCAAAGAAATCACACCTTCTGTCAATGGGCTGGAATGGCTGGACAGGAGCTGAACACCTCTGCAAATATTGGGGCAATCACGGATTTAAAAAGGTTAAGAAAAATATCTGATCTAGTAGAGTTGCATTTTAAAGTTACATTTTTTTTTTTTTAATAAGCAGGAGGTTTTATGAGATAAAGTCAATTTTCTAATATTTTCCAGACCTTTGTTGCTAATTGATCGGGGATGCAGTCAATTCTCTCTTCTRTTGGTATCTTCTGACATTGTGGATAAAAATCTGTCAGGGAAATAAAGGAAGGGTTATTGCCAGGATCTCTAAACTGCAGGAATAACTTGAGTCCCTCTGGACCCAGCACCTCCTTCTGCTGCTCCTCACCCTCCTGCACCTCTAACAGCACCATGGATTCAAATCCCTATAAAACATTGCTTACAGGATTTATTTTGACCTTTGGAAAATGGCTCACAATGAAGTGACAAYTCCACATCACAGTTTTTGAGCATGTGGGTGATATTGATAATTTCAGTGTCACAAGTTGTTCCTGATGTATCAATACATCAGCAAGAAACACTGTGGGATTTTAGGATTATAATGTATGTTCCACACAATTTGGCTGTTCCTACATGGAGTAGGGATCAGGGAGACCTTTTTGCAGTGTCATCTTGTTTTATACTCCAAAAAAATTCAAATTATCAGAGCTCTATATTCCAAAAGAAAGTCCAGTAATGGGAGGGAGAGATAAAAGACTTTCCATGACAATAAATCCTGAGTCACACCGTTTATTACGTTCATAACCGGTGACTTTGATTGCATTATCCATAGGAAGGGAAGGACTGGCCATGATTCACTTTTGGATAAGGATAAGAACAGAACTGAGTCAGAGCAGAGCAGATCCCACTCAGGGTTGGATATTGGACATTCCCAGCCTGGGGAAGCAATGAAGTTTTCAAACAAACTCMATTTTCAAGAAAACTGACCTGGACTTTTCACCCCGGGCTGTCCTGTTGCCATCAGCCCGATGAGGACACAGAGGACCACGGTCACCAGGGAGAAGAGGACAATCAGGCTGAGCTCCAGCCCACTGAATTTCTTCCCCATCTAGAAACCCAGAAAAATCCCATTGGTAAATGTTAAACACAAATAACAGCTTTGAAATTCTATAGATTTCTTTACTGATTTATTAAATCAGCAACATTTATGAATTATTCAGGTTTAAACCAYATCRCCTAATCCTGATGCTTAAATAAAAKGCTCYTTAAAGACTATGGGCAATAAATCTCCAGTTCAGGATCACTCACCCAGCACAGATTATGAAATTATTACACTGAAAATGTATTTTGCTCCCTGGAAACCACTTAACACAGAGAGCAATTTACTCCTGAGATTAACCATGGAGTTTCCTACAGGTTACTAAGATTCCTGAAACTGAAAACAAATAAAATATTGTYCCMCTTTTTCCTTTTWCTYCTTYAGAGCAAACACACATCTGTTCTGTTTCATTTGTTCAAAGTGTACTTGAGACAAGCCCCAATAAACTCTGAGAGCATGTTCAGAACATGTGGGGAAGGCGAGGCAGAGGGAACAGAGGTAAATTGTTTATTTGTTTAGTGGGAGAGCAGCTTGTGAGAAGGCTCATGGCACAGTGGCTCCCAACTGAAATGTGGGAGAAYAACTCAATGGAGTCAGTGCCTTAAAAAAGTTGTGAAAAACACGAGGTTTTCCCAAATTCCTTTTAAATTTTTTTGGTGCCCAAGGTGTGCTGTGCCCAGCAGACTGCACACCTGGCTCAGAAAACCCAGAACCATTAACACCGAGCTGTTCAACAGCAATCAAATGGATTAAAACCAATTAAAACTAATTAAAACCAATCTCAGCAGCCAGATCAATACACACTGGGAGCTACCACTGCATTCAGCTTTTGGTTAAGAGTATTTAACCTCATAAAGCAGAGTTAAATGCAGAYAAATTGGTTCTTTGTAGYTGAGAAAGTGWGAGAGCACCTGTGCATTGCACTGGCACATCAGAACACTTTAACACATTTTAGTGATGACCTGAGTGAATTACTGATTTTTCACAGGAGTGAAAAGTACTTTAGAATAAACTATTTTGTGCATGAAATAACAGTTTAAATCATTCTATGCTCCTACTGCCATTTTAATCCATCACCCTCCCTCTATCCAACCTAAAAACCCCTTTTGCTGTGTTGCCCCAGATGATGCAATCCTAAATAAAAAAAAATCTAATAAGCATTTTTCTGAAAAGTAAGATTTTATTTAGGTTCTTGTGATTAAGGCCTCCCCCCTCCCCAGCTATCTCATTGAATTTCAGTTGTTTCTTCTCATGGTCTCCCTCTGAACCCTCAAACATCGGAATTAAGATTTTATAATTAATAAATCTAAACTCTGCTGCTTAATGAGCGCTCCCCAGCGAGATAAAGCTCTCCAGCACCTCAGAAGCAATAAAAGGAATTCCATACCTTAAAGCCCCTGTGGTTTCTTCATCTGCCACTCCTGACAATGAAGTTGAGCCCCAGCCCTGGGGCTTTATAAGCTGTTGTAATGAGCTATTGTTATCAGCTGTGCTATCACAGGTGCTATTAAATGTGCTCAGCTGTGTTTGCAAAGCCCTGGGCCAATGGCAGCCACGAGCAATCTGCAGGCACTCTTTGGACCAGTCCCTGCCATTATTTCAGCCCTGAGGATGGCTGGTTAATTAATAATATTGGGGTTCAACGTGAAGCATCGGATCCTGCAGAGGAGAGAAAAGCAGCCATAAAATGCCAATCAGCTCATCCAGGCTGCATGACTGGGTTTTTTTAATATCTTCTTTTCCAATATCTTTGTTACTTTAACCTTCGTGGAGCCCTCATAATGGTTTGTCTATTATTTCTGCTTTAATCATCACAAGGAGTCATTAAACATTCCCAAAAGAGGGAAAGAGCTGTTGAACTCATTGGAGGAGAGAATCAAATCTCTGACCATTAAAATTTTTATTGGGATTAACTATAAAATATGAACCTTAAATCAATATAAACAGATTTCATGGGATGCTAATAAAAAATGTCAAAAGTAGATGAAAAATATGAAGGATTATCACAGAAAAGTTTAAAAAAGTGAAATTTTTTTTAGCAAAGAGGCTTCAATTGTAACCTAAATATGAATTCTTCACCCCTAACTGGGTTTCCCAAAGTTTCTCCATTTCATTTATCTGTTCCAGGAAAACTCTGGGGTCAGCACAGTGTATTCCATGGGTTTCATTCAACAATCTCCCTGCCATCCATAAAACCATTTGTTGAATCCATGGTGCCCCAAAGCTCTCCAATCCATCCCCCAGGGAACACGAAGGTTTTCAGGGAGGTTTTCCCATCTGGGTGCTTTTTCATCTCTCCATAAAAGAGATCAGGGCTTCCACAGTGAGGTGTGAGATGCAGCTCTGAGGAGGAGGAACAGGGAAGGCTCCTCCCTCAGGGACACTGAGAGGCCATAAAGACAAAAAGAGCTCCTTTAAATCCAGAGCTGGAGCAGCGTGATCTCTGCCAGGTCCTGCTTTGGTTTCCAGGAATTCAGAGCTGATGCCTTTCTGGCAAAAAGCTGGGAAGAAGAATTGTTAGAAGCCCAGAGGTACAGGCTAGGCTGGAGAGAATGGCCCAGGAAAGATATCTAGGAAATTAGGTTCTGTTAAAAATGCAGTCATTTAAAAAGAGACATTTATCTCTTTGCTTTGAACAGGTCCATTTTTAATTAAATCCCACACAACTTGCAAAGCTCGTTAGCTGGGCAGGGTGAGCTCCCTGCTTGTWTTCCCTCAGTCAGCTCTGCTCATAATTGGGGTTTCAGCTAAGGGACCATGCTTGGAAATAGAAATAGAGATAAAAATTCCTGATACTTTTTTCTGCAAATTAATAAGATTTGTCTTCTCACTGTTTTGGTGTCAAATGTTTAATGTAAATTACAGTTGCAGTCCTTAATTCCTGTAAGAATCTGTTTGCAGTGACCATTCCAGTCAGGAACGTTAGTATTATTATTGATATTATTATTATTGGTATTAATAATAATAATAATAATAATAATAATAATAATAATAATAATAATAATAATAATAATAATAATAATAATAATAATAATAATAATAATAATATTTTGGAAGGGAATCTGGCACAGATCCGGAGGGAACTCACTCCTGTGATCCCCACATTCCACCTTTTCGTGGCTGAGCCCGCCCTGCAATCCCCGCGCTCCAAACCGGGAGCTCTCCATGGTAGCTTTGCTCATATCCAAGGGAGGAAAAAGCCGAGCTGTTTTTGGAGACCTGGAGTCTCCTCCAGACATTCAGCTGAGCAAGGCAAGGAGCTGTGAAGCCTCTCAAATGCATTGAAAATAGATTTTCCTCCAACGAGACTCTGGAGAGAATGAATTTGGATTCATCCCATGTTGTGTCATTTTCCCAAAGCACATCACAATTCAAGATCAGATGCTGTGAGCTCCGTCTCAGACAA
Organism: Malurus melanocephalus; assembly: GCF_030028575.1. Lineage (NCBI taxonomy): Eukaryota > Metazoa > Chordata > Aves > Passeriformes > Maluridae > Malurus > Malurus melanocephalus. Next base: position 30,366 of record NW_026623938.1, on the reverse strand, counting down.
AAGCAGTTTTCATTTTCTAGTAATTGACAACCAAAATATTTTGATTTTGTTTACCAAACAGACAGAGAAATAATATCAACTGAGTCATTTCGTTGCACTGGAGAAGCAGAACATATTTGAAGCTCATTTTCAAAGTATGTGCAGTTCTTCTAAAAGAAATGCAAATAGACACTGTATAGAAATTATTTTTTGTGGATCAATATGTTTCTTTATGTCAAAACAATGGATGTTTATCCTCATTGCTATACCACTCTGAGCAATCAAAATATGGCAGAGTAAATGAACATTAGAATGGAATCCAAATTATTTATKATTTTTATTAGGCCAAGTTAGAGGCCAGTGTTAATCAGGATAATGATTACAAAGGTAAGAATTCCAATGGATCACCAGAAAGAAGAATAAATTTTGCAGTTCTCAGTGCGAATGAGGAAATGACTTTCTGTGAATCTCTAAAACACAACAATAATTACAGAAAGTCAGTGCAGAACACACTGCTCAGGTGATGACTCAGTGGCTAAGACCTGAAATCAGAGGAGAAAACTTACAACAATACTCCTAAAAAAACCCCCAAAGCTTCTCGTTCTCATTTAATCGCTGCTGAACACAAAAAGCACGAAGCGAGAAGGCGTCTGATGTGCAAGGAGCAAGTGTCAGGAYGGTTTGAACCATAATCATGAATATAAATCACTTGATTATGTCTGGAAATTAATAACTGCTGCTGTTCGAGATAGCAAGGGTAGCTCTTAGCAGAGCCGAGTCTCATGTATTGCCAATATTTATTATCTACCTTCTCAACTGACAAAGAAATTACAAGATTGCACAAAAAAAAAAAAAAAAAAAAAAAAAAAAAAAAAAAAAAAAAAAAAAAAAAAAAAAAGGATTTTCCTTTGGCCATTCGCGCGTAAATATGTGGGAATATCAAAATGTGCCTGACACTATTACTCGATCAAAATCTATTGTCTGCTTTTTTATTTTTTTAAATCTGTAATGAGAGAGCATCAGGGATATTCTGAAATTCCTGTGAGGAAGAGATTTGAACCTGACATTTGTAGCTGACAATGTTCACTGCAGGATGGAGTTCAGTGCCTGCAAATGAAGGGGAAWAGCAGAATTAATATTTGCTTCCAGCTAATTGCTSGCTCCTGATCGTGCACYAAGTCRAAAGTAACTCTCAGCTGCATCCTCCCGGATCTGCTGTGGGAAAAATGCAGAGCAGAGAAAGGAWTTCCTCATTTGCAGCTGAATGGAAACACCGACCACAGCAAAGCTGAAAAACCCCAAACAAGCAGAAAAAAGTTAAATTCATCAGTAATTATCCTTCCTCCTCAAATTGGTGAATTCACAACTTGTTGATTTTTCAGACCAAGTTTGTTTGGGGGTCTTTTCACTGGGATTGTCAGGTTTTATTCTCAAATATTTCTCCCCTCAACTTCGTATTATTTTTTTTTCCATGTTCCTTTCTAGCTAGGGTGTTCCAGCAGAAAGGAATTTTTGCTGCTGCTAGCAGATCTAGAAACATCAGAGATGTTTTCTGCACCTGGCTATATCAAGGTTAATATTCAACTTAAATTTGAATAAAGTTTTGAATAAGAAAATGRGTATTGCTTCCTGTGAAACCTAATTGGTGAAAAGCTGAAGGAATGGTTTCAGGGGAAAAAAAAAAGCCTGTGTCAGGTTTTACATCCTTATAAAAATGCTGTYCTTCCTTCTCCTTTGATTCTTTAAAAACAGGGAAAACTCTTGAATCTCCTGAGGCACGTCATTAATTTTGTGCCTTCTAGAAGTGGATAAATTCACATGTGATGAGCTTAACTAAAGCAGACACTCTTTAAAAATTCCACTACAGGCAAATGAGATTTTTGGATTTAAGAGGCCAAACCGCCCCTCTRAATTTAGGCTGTCCAAAGGCTTACTGAATAAAATTATAAGAAAATAAATATTGWCACAAGCACCTCTTTGTGCCAGCGTGGAGACACATATGCACCGAGCACCGGGGCGCCCAGGAGTCTGCCAACTCCAAAGATCCTTGACTCATACACCAGGCAGGTCCAAAATAGACTGGTGGATTTTCTGATGCTATTTAAGAAAAAAAAAAAAAATCAAAAATTGGGGACTCTTATTTCTTGGCTTGCAAATACTCATTTACAGCCAGGAGGACCAGAAACTCTAGTTATTTAAGGTTTTAGTTTTATTTAGTTTTTAAAGGAGGGTTAATATCTAGGTTAATAATTATAATAATAATCATAAAAAGAAAGCATTTTAAAGTGAAATTACAGAGCTGCAATAATGACAGCAACCTAAAAAAGAATAAAAACCTCCAGTTAGTAAATAACACTCAAGATGCACCTTATTAAGTCCTAACTTCATTATCCAGCATTCCAACCTAATATATTGGAGTTTTTTCATGTTTTTGTTGAACAAAAGCTGAAACGACAGATTATGCCCCAGCTTTTGGAGAGAGGAAAAGATAATTCTGGAAGGAGCTGCTGACTGAAATCAGGGCTTTGACCCTTTGCAGATTTTTTGTCAGAGCTCGTCTGCTGCTACCTGACTTTCCCTGTCCTTGCTGCAGATGGTTCTCCAGCCAATTCCTGCGTTCTCACTGCTCCTGAGCAGGAAACAAAGCAAAGGCACYGTTATTATCTCTTGATTCCCTGCCAGCTTTTTGCTTATTTAGACATGATACCGTTGGATATCATTGAGCTTTGCATTTCTTACCAGTGAAAAATAATAGATGGCTATTGTAAGGGAACAAAAGGATTAAAGGCTTAGGAGCTTCGGKTGGATGTTTAATATTCCGATATTTGTAATCACAGCTCAGAGATGTGAACAGCRCCAGTGCCAAGGAAGTCATTTCCTCGCACCTGTTTTTGTGTGGTRATTCAGGGAGTGCTGCCCAGCTCTGGGGAAGGGATGCTCTTGAAACCCTTCAGCTCATCCCAACACCATCCAAGTGTGGGAAACTCAAAAGTTCACAGCCACGTGACCTCCATTGCCACTGTCACCTCCATGGGATTTCAACTCGTAGTCACCTCTAAATTTGCACCCAGGGGTGACTTTTGTATCACTAGGATGAAAGATTCAAATCTCAAAACATTAAATTGTGACCTTCGAATAAGGAATGGCCACAGAGCACTGAAAATGTTTTTCCCTAAAAACAGGATAAATGTGATCATAAGAGTTGAGGAGCCAAGGTTGGAGACACTCAGGAGTGTCTGCACCGTCCCTGGGCAATCAGGAAAACTGTGGATTATGGTAAAGATATGTTGGTAATGACATTCACAGTAATTCACATCAACCAGCAACAAATCCTCTACAAAATACCCCTTAAATTACCAACTCTGCAGAGCCTTGGAAAATATTTATCCTTGCAGCTAATATTGAACTGCATTCTTGAAGAAATACAGATTAGGAAGGAGTTTTTTTCTAACTCCACAGATTTCTTGAGCATCACTCACTCCAGGAAAGCTGTGTCCCAAGGAAGGAACACTTGACCACAGAAGGAYAATCATTCCCAGTGAAAAAAACCCCAAACAAGCACCCACTGCAGGCTTGGCCTGAAAAATCAACAAATCATGAATTCATCTATTTGAGCAGGAAGAATAATTACTGAAGAATTAATCTTTTTCTGCTTGTTTGAGTTTTTTTCAGCTTTGCTGTGGTCGGTGCTTTCATCCAGCTGCAAATGAAGAATTCCTTTCTTCGCTCTGCATTTTTCCCAAATCTTTTTTTCATTCCAGGAAAACYGTGCTCCAAGGAAGGAATACTTGACTGCAGAATGACCTTGTGCTGCCTGGAAAGTGTACTGGAGTTGAGTAAGAAATTTCATTTCAGTTGGTAATAGACATATAATTAACCCAAATTAATACTAAAATTAATCAATAAATTGGGAAATTAAAGTGAATGAAGTCATTACCAGAGCATTGTAAAACTTCACGTAACAGCCCAGATTTATTGGGAAGGAAATGTGAAAGCCAGTGAAAGTGGTGATGGAGGGATATTGTTACAGACTGTTGGATCTAAATTAAAGTAAAATAAGCACCTTGTGAAATGAAACATTTTTTCTGTGTGATTTGGAAGAAGTGAAGCTGGTGGCACAGGTCCCAAAGGAATGGAAGGCAATGCCAATGATAAAATAATAATAAATGCCAAAACTGGCGTGATAATATTGGCAGAAATAATTATTRTTCACCCACAAGCAAACATCTCAGGATCATCAAAAATGAGCTGGCCACGAGTGTTCAGGTGAAGATGCAGAGGTGAAAATTGACAAAGAGAAAATAATATTGTGGAACAAAAATGTCTGAGATAGACATAAATGTCCCAAAAACTTGATGAAAAGGGTTACGTAATGCCATTAATCCATGGAAGAATAATAAAGCAAAGGGCAATTGGATACTGTTAGACAATGATGACTCACAAATTTAGGAGTTTTTGATCCTTTTTTGTTAGGAAAGATGTAGTGCACCTAATTTAAAATAGAATGGTTGTCTGGGGTAGGTTTCTGCACCAGGTTGAAGCAATAATGCGACAGACAGTTGATTGCATAATTTAGGCTTTACTGCCTGAGTAAAAAAATGGAGATATTGTCAGTCAAAATCACTATCTGGTGATTATTGCAATTAGAATGAGGAGAGTACTCAAAAGAAAAGGGTTAAACTCAGGATCAAGCAAGTTTTAAACTAATTTTCCCTATCCAAAAATTAGCTTCCATTTGCTGTTTAATTTTTTTGTTTGTTTTTGGTTCTGTATAACACTTTTGAAGTTCTGGGTTTCCACTGAAAGAGGGAAGAAGTAAGACGTAAGAGAATGTTGAGTTTCAGAGGACTCTCCCTCTGTTGGAAAACGAGCAAGGGTGAATGTGAACACCTTGGCAGTTCTGTTCCCGTTTGGAAGATCCTCCATGGGAATGACACTCTGAACATCAGTACCTGTACACACTTAGTTCAGCTGCCTTGAGGAGTGGTCAGGCACCAACCATAAGGATGGAAATCTGTGAAAAGAACTTTAGAAGAAGTGGGACTATCAGAATGTCAGCTCAACAAATTATTAAACACTTCCATTTATTTATTCTTCAATCATGGAGCAAGCAACAMTAAAAACAGTAAGAAAGGAACTGAGAAAGGGGAAAGCTGATAAAAAACCCWGGGGAATCCTGCAAAAAATGTTCAATGCAAAGTGTCCCCAAGGCGTSATGTCCCAGTGCACATCATCCATCACCCATCATCCATCATCCRTCCCTCTCRGCCCAGACTGGCAGCAACAGTCCGAGGCACTCGTGACCGATGTCAGGAGAGCTCCCCATCTCCATTAAATGGATGGAACAATAYCCTGGCRAATGGGGTGAGACTGGAAGGGCTSTGATAACCCTGAATGTGCATTTTRAAGGCGTTCAGAGGCTGGGGAAGGTGTGTGCTGMGAGATAAAGCCCCCGGCTTTGAAAAGGAGCCTTTCATCCATCAGATATTTGCCATCTGAACAGCTCCACTCTGCTGCACCTGAAGCTTTCCCTGCAGCACAAGTGCTGTTTCTCCTTTTTTCTGTTTTCCCAGTTATCTTGTTTTACAGCTTTCTCCAGTCCTYAGCCTACATTTAGGCAATTATTTCCCTTTTAACAGAAATACAATATCTGATGGTGGCAAATGTGCAAARCACAGAAATTCCTGAGTCTCACTCCAGSATCTCATTCCCCGGCCCCGTTCTCTCATTTGTTGTATAATTATGGGCAATTAGGGCTGAGAGCAGCCAGGTCACTTGTGCTCCTTGAAGTGAGTTTGCCACGAAAGCTCCATTTGAGCCCTGCTGGAGCACATTGAAACCCAAATGGGGTAGAGGGGAAAATATGCAGAGTTTGATTTGGTGAAAGCAAAGTTGGAACGAGTGTCCAGATCCCTGAGCTGCCCCTCTGGGGGCATAAAACCATAATTGGGACTCAACCTTGTTCCTTTGCTGTTGTGATTCCTGGAATATGGGTGAAACACATCCAGTGAAAGCACAGCTCATACTCTGAGTGTTTGAAGAAGTCACAGGTATCAGTTCCTGTCTGGAAATTTTAAAGATTATCTGATTGCAATACTATAAAATCACGTGCAACATCAAGGTAATGGAACATTATAACTCATTATCTTACATGTGATATTCCAGATAGACTGAACTCCATCACACCTGAAAGGAAAAAGAATTCCTTACATTTTCCCTCCTGTTTCATGGTCACACATATAATGCACATTCAACAGTTAACCCATTCCTCAAATTATTGAATATATCCCTCAACTGACAGGAATTTGTGCTCCCTGGTTGCTCCACCGAGGACACAAACACCCATCTCTGGCTGGAGTGGATGCACCTCTGCTCCACATCCTTGGGACAATCCTGTGTACCCTGAATCACTACAGCAAAAACCAAACACAGAACATGCCAGAAACTCGCCCTGATTAAATCTGACTGCAYTCCAATCAGAGCTGCATAATTGCCCAAACTGCTGCTTCAATAAGGCACTRTTTGCTTATTTTTCTGTAGGATTTGCAGCTTTAGTGACACCATAATTACAGCAAAGATACACAAGTCACTTTAATTACCATAACAATTAAGCCAGACTAATGGGCCACAATTATTTCCTCCAAGACAAACAGTAAGTTWTCTGGGATCCTTCATTCCTTTGTAAGATGCCATCCCACATTTTCATTCTCTGTTTGCTTTCCCTGTGTCAATAATGCTTTGGAAGTGGCAGCTAAAATTGCAAAAGTGAAGACAGGGAATGTCAAGAATGTAGAACTGCTCAGGGATGAGCTCAAATGTTTTGCTGTTGAGGTGGCAKCTCCCTGCTCCAGGACTGAGCCCAAATATCCATGGAAAGAAATTAACATTAAAAACCTTGAATATACCTCCAAATGGCTCCTGTATTCAAAGTTCTGGCTATGAAAAACCTCATCACAAAAGAACAGCATCAGGGCAATATCCYRAAGTTTYCGTGTCTGACGGATGGAGAGCTSAAATGACACCAGGTTACATAAAATATTGATGCTCACTTTTCAGTTACAGGCTTTTATGTGTTCTGCATGCAAAAGGTCTTCCTGCTTGCAAGGTTTACTACCAGAATAAATTATTATTACAACGTGTCTTCGTTTGCACAAGTGCTTCTTCAGCTGGCAGCAAAGAATAACTYGGGAGCTGATGTGCAGGCATTTTTTTAAAACTCACATTTTTCTAGGAAATTTAAGTGCCAGGATATCTGTACAAGGTGTGTAATTTATGACAGCGCTTTCTGTCGCGGTACCTCTGCAAACAGGAGGGAGTTTTTCACTCCATTTCAGTTCATACATAATACACAGCAAAGATGGCAATAGTCCTCTTARTGTTAAATTATTTTCTACTTGTAGTGCCCAAATCCCATGAGATTGGGCTGGAAGCTCAGGGCTCAGACATTCCCTGTTGTCCTGGCTGAAATTTGCCCCTGGGCTGGCAGCTGCCCAATGGAGCATCCACCCACAAATCCARGCTGCCCCGACATTTYCTCTCTTTTTTGTAACACCAAAGTYACCAAGGACTTTTCTTTGAAGAACTGTCATTTCTTTTATACAGCTTTTTTCCTTAGGTCACCCTTCAAAAATGCAAATGTTCTACTTGGTTGTCCAAAAACAATTACCGATCTAAGCTTTTTAAAATGTACTAATTGTTCATTTTATGGTTATTCCTTCTTAGAAGTAGATGCACAACTCAAAGTTCATCCTTTAAAGCATTCTAAATAAGAACTGTTCATGCTATAATATTGAATAATCCTCATCATCTATGCCATGAGAACATTACAGAGKAAATAACACAGCAGTGAGAAACAGAAATAAAAAGTTAGGTCAAGCAATGTGGCATTTTTGGTCCACGTCTGAAAAGATAAATCCCATCAACATGAGTAAATTGCCAACATTTTC